>NC_056743.1:1040865142-1041007642 GCF_019279795.1 Protopterus annectens | reverse complement strand
TGGGCAGAAGGGAGGCTGGTATATTGTGTGTGCAAGAGACCAGATGGAAAGGGAGTAAGGCTAGGTGCATCTGAGATGGGTTCAAATTGTTTCATCATGGTGTGGATGGGAGGAGAAATGGCATAGGAGTTTTCCTGAAAGGGCAGTATGCTAAGAGGGTTTTGGAGGTGAAAAGAGTGTCGGATAGAGTGATGTTTATGAAGGTGGAAATTGATGGTGTAATGATGAATGTTGTTAGTGCATATGCTCCACAAGTTGGGTGTGCGATGGATGAGAAAGAAAAATTTTGGAGTGAGTTGGATGAAGTGGTGATGACTGTACCAAAGAGTGAGAGAGTGGTGATTGGAGCAGATTTCAATGGGCATGTTGGTGAAGGGAAGAGAGGGGATGAGGAAGTGATGGGTAGGTATGGTGTTAAGCAAAGGAATGCAGAAGGTCAGATGGTAGTGGATTTTGTGAACAGGATGGACATGGCTGTGGTGAATACGTATTTTAACAAGAGGGGGAGCAGAGGGTGACATACAAGAGTGGAGGAAGATGCACACAGGTGGATTATATCTTATGTAGGAGGGCCGGTTTGAAGGAGACTGAAGACTGTAAAGTGGTGACAGGGGAAAGTGTAATTAGGCAGCATAGGATGGTGGTTTGTAGGATGACGTTGGTGATTAAGAAGACGAGGAGCAGTGTGAGGGCAGCACCAAAGATCAAATGGTGGAAATTGAAAAAGGGTAATTGTGAGGTGGAGTTCAGGGAAGAGTTAAGGCAGGTACTGGGTGGCAATGAACAGTTTACAAATAGCTGGGTAACTACAGCAGAGCTAGTAAGGGAGATGGCTAGAAAGGTGCTTGATATGACATCTGGACAGAGGAAGGATGACAAGGAGACATTGTGGTGGAATGAGGAAGTACAGGAGAGTATACAGAGAAAGAGGTTGGCAAAGAAGAAGTGGGATTGCCAGAGAAATTAAGAAAGTAGACAGGAGTATAAGGGGATGAGGTACATGACAAAGAGAGAGGTGGTGAAGGCTAAGGATAAGGCATATGAAGAGTTGTATGAAAGGTTGGACACTAAGGAGGGAGAAAAGGACCTGTACCGATTGGCTAGACAGAGGGATTGAGCTAGGAAAGATGTGCAGCAGGTAAAGGTGATAAAGGATAATTAGGGAAACATACTCACAAGTGAGGAAAGTGTGTTTAACAGATGGAAGGAGTACTTTGAGGGGTTGATGAATGAAGAGAATGAGAGGGAGAGAAGGATGGATGATGTGGAGATAGTGAATCATGAAGTGCAATGGATTAGCAAGGAGGAAGTAAGGATAGCTATGAAGAGGATGAAGAATGGAAAGGCTGTTGGCCCAGATGACATACCTGTGGAAGCATGGAGGTGTTTAGGTAAAATGGAAGTGGAGTTTCTAACCAGATTGTTTAATGAAATCTTGGAAAGTAAGAGGATGCCCGAGAAATGGAGAAAAAGTGTTTTGGTACCAATTTTTTAAAAATAAGGATGATGTGCAGAGCTGTAGTAACTACAGCTGGATTAAATTGATTAGTCACAGCATGAAGTTATAGGAAAGATTAGTGGAAGCTAGGTTAAGAAGGGACGTGATGATTAGTGATCAGCAGTATGGTTTCATGCCAGGAAAGACCACTAGAGATGCGATGTTTGCTCTGAGAGTGTTGATGGAGAAGTACAGAGAAGGTCAGAAGGAGCTGCATTGTGCTTTTGTAGACTTAGAGAAAGCATATGACAAGGTGCCTAGAGAGGAGTTGTGGTATTATATGAGGAAGTCGGGAGTGTCAGAGATGTATGCAAGAGTGGTACAGGATATGTAGGAGGGTAGTGTGACAGCAGTGAGGTCTGTGGTGGGAGTCACAGATGCATTTAAGGTGGAGGTGGGATTACATCAAGGATCAACTCTGAGCCCTTTCTTATTTGCAATGGTGATGGACAGGTTGACAGACGAGATCAGACAGGAGTCCCCGTGGACTAGGATGTTTGCAAATTACATTGTGATCTGTAGTGAGAGTAGGGAACAGGTGGAGGAGACCCTAGAGAGATGGAGATATGCTCTAGAGAGAAGAGGAATGAAGGTTCATAGGTTCATAGGTAGGCACTAGGCTATTGGCCCTAGGGCCTATACAAGCCTAGCCAAAAAGCTACCCTGGCTTTCGCCACCCAAGAAAATTATTTTCCTGTGCCCCTGTCAAGCAGAACCACAGAAGTGATCCCCAGGGTGAAATTCCTATTACCCATCCAATATAGGTTCATAGGTAGGTCAGCAGGACTAAGACAGAATATATGTGTGTGAATGAGAGGGAGGATAGAGGAATGTTGAGGATGCAAGGAGTAGAGGTGGCGAAGGTGGATGAATTTAAATACTTGGGGTCAATAGTTCAGAGTAATGGTGAGTGTGAAAGAGAGGTGAAGAAGAGAGTAGAGGCAGGATGGAGTGGGTGGAGAAGAGTGTCAAGAGTGATTTGTGACAGATGAGTACCAGTAAGAGTGAAAGGGAAGGTCTACAAGAGGGTAATGAGACCAGCTATGTTATATGGGTTGGAGACAGTAGCATTGACAAAAAGGCAGGAGTTACAGCTGGATGTGGCAGAGTTAAAGATGTTAAGATTTGTACTGGGTGTAATGAAGGTGGACAGGATTAGGAATAAGTATATTAGAGGGTCAGCCCAAGTTGGAAGGTTTGGAGACAAAGCCAGAGAGGCAAGACTACGTTGGTTTGGACATGTGCTGAGGAAGGTTGCTGAGTATATTGGGAAAAAGATGCTAAGGATGAAGCTACCAGGTAACAGGAAAAGAGGAAGGCCTAAGATAAGGTTTATGGATGTGGTGAGAGGGGACATGCAGGTGGTTGGTGTGACAGAGCAAGATTCAGAGGACAGAAAGAAATGGGAACAGATGATCCAAAGTGGTGACCCCTAACGGGAACAGCCGAAAGAAGATGATGATGACCTGATGTATGTGAAGCCCCCCCCCCCCAAGTAACTGCTGAAAAATGGATTCTGACCAGTCAAACATTCTTGATAAGCAAATGTAGATACAATAAATAAATAAACTGCAAATATAATAGAGATGACTATGACTCAGACAAGTTGAATGGTCAGCAGATGGTGCAAAGCAGACCACTTCTTTAAAAAGTATTCAGGAAAAAAAATATGCATATATCTAAAGGTGATATCCTTCAAAAGAGATATTTAGCACAAAAGGAATCAACACAAAATAATTACAAATGTTGTGAGTTGTATCTAAATATTTTATGTAGATTTTTCTTGCCAGAATTGTTGTACATGCTCTGAAGGTAATTACCTCAGATATGTTTCCTTTTTGCTGGTTAAACCTGATGGATTATCTCATGTCACTGAACACAGTACATTTACTCAGTTTACCTTAGTGCCATGCCAACTCAATTGTCAGATGAATAGTGAAGGGATATGCACTACAGTTAGGGGCAATGACAAATGAACATCAATAATGGCAGTGATTATAATGTTTTCGACTATTTGGATCAGACTACATTTACATTTCAGTAGTGTTTTTAATTTGACTTAGTATTTGTTAAGTGTGCAAACTGGCTAATCCATTGATCCATTCCTCAGCCAGGTGGCGGTGAACACACAAATCATTGTAAAAATCATTTCTCAGCACTATTCAACACAAAAAATCTACAAAAAAACAAAATAAGCCTTTTTGCAATGCTGTAAATTACTTTGAAGACCCACATCCACATGACTTAACATATGCCAATTTTAAGGTCACACAACAGTGGGGAAAATGAAAAACGTCCTTACCTCTGCTGTCTACTGATCTCACACTACCACCCATGGCTTACAATAACTTTCCAGCACACTCATATGCCACTAGATGCAAGCTTCCAGACAGTCTTCCATTTTGTCACAATCTAACCTCTCATTACACACGTGCACACACACACACACACACACACACACACACACACACACACACACACACACACACACACACAAACACATACACACTCACAAACATTAACACACATAATATATACACATGCATGCACACAGATGTGTGTATGCACATCATGTGTATGTGCGAATTGTGTGTGTGTGTGTGTGTGTGTGTGTGTGTGTGTGTGTGTGTGTGTGTGTGTGTGTGTGTGTGTGTATGTGTGTGTGTGTGTGTGTGCACTTCTGTACGTGCATGCAGGCTCCTGTGTTTATGTGGTAATGAAGATTACTGTTATGTAATAATTGAAAGGGGGGAGACACTGAATTAGAGCTGGAAGATTCTTCAGATTATGTCAGAAATTATAATCTAGTGACTGAATATTCAGTTATTAAAGACACTGACACATTTGTAAAGAAATGAATGAGCATCATATTGTGTTATGTCTGCTAGGAACAAAAATACAGGAAGTGAGAAGCTGTTTTTATTCACATTCATTCAAATGATCTCTTTAACAGCACTGTTTTTTAGCTCTGCTTCATTTTAACATCTCTAACAGAATTTTTACTAAAAAACTCAGAACATTGCAAAACATGATGGATTTATAGTTGAACATCAGCTGAGAGATTTACTACAAAAAATAACAAGTGTGAAGCTGTTTTAATTGCTTTTACCTGTCAAGAAAACTAGAAAGAACCAGTTGTCTCAGAATGAGCCTCTGTAAGCTCAATGTACAGGACAGTATTATGAAAAACTACATACAGACTATATTAAGTAACATCAGTGAGTTATCTGGAAATATGGATAAATTAGAAAACAAAATGGACACTTTCAAAGAGGAATGGAAAAAACAAGTTGGAATACTTAGTGAATCTCTTGAACATCTATCACCACAAATCTCGAGTATAGAAGAGGCAATGTCTGATTTTGATGGAAGATTACTTGAAAAGGAGAATAACACTGAATTTCTTCTGAAGCAAAACAACTTATTCTGGGAGAAAATAGAAGACTTGGAGAATAGATCTAGAAGGAATAACATCAGGATTTACGATATTCCTGAAAAAGAAGAGGGAGACAGTACAATTCAATTCCTTAATGCCTAGCTGCATAAAACTTTGAACCTGCCTGAAGCTTTTTCCTTTGGCATTGAAGGGGCACATAGATCACTTTCTAACTCATCTTAAAAAAATTACCTTCACCAAGGTCAGCGATCATAACATTTTTTTCAAGTCAAGATAAGGATTTAGTCTTAAAAGCTGCATGGACTAATTATCCAGTTAAAATTAAAGGAAATACTATAATATTTGACAATAACTATTCTACATTAGTGATGCACAAGAGAAAAGCATATGTGCCACTTGTTAACAGCTTAACGAAAAACAATATTAAAGCACAAATCTAGTTTCCAGCAAAAACAAGGATTTGCCTTCCTGGAGGGAAGAAGATTATTAACACCTTGGAAGATGCAATGGACTTTATACAGAAAAATAAAATCCTAGAAAGAACAGAAGAAATGGACTGGAATCAGTTAATTTATTTGACAAGAAATGCAGCAAAAGATCACTGGTTAATAAAAGACCAAAACAATAAAAAACTGAAGGACAATTGAAAATCATTGTATTTCTTGGTTATGAAGTCTGATTAATTTAAATAAGTGCTTGAATACTTATGAACAGGTACTGCAGATTGCATTTTACAAGGTAAATAATTTCTTTCTTTCTTTCCCCACTTCAAATGGATACTGTTTCCCTTTTTAAAATGTTACAGTTTGATTCTTTTAGCTAGATACATGAAATTAAAGCCAGATATTTTCATTTACAGTTTAAAAGTTTAAACTATTCTTCTTATTAAAAGGTAATCATTATTATGATGAAATGTATGTTAGGTGGCACACTTTCTAATATATTGGTATAGCTGAGTAATGCACTATTAAATATAATACAATATACAGCAAATGACACTAAAGAGGCATGTTAAGTTACATTATGTGTTCTTAAACAGGTCCAGTATTGTTCTACTGATGGTATTCTTGACATGCAATAGCACTCAGAAAAGATGTGCTATATTGTAAAGAAAGTATAAAAATATAGATTTTACACATATAAAAGTTATTATTGGAATGATATCAAAATGATTAGAGTATGAAATGTAGATATGAATGCTGGTGTGGGACTCCACAAACTTTGGCACAGCTCGAACAGAGAAAAATATATTTATTGTAATCCACACAATTAGAGTGAAATGATCTGGTTAGGTGCTTTCATCTGTATACTACAGACTTCATCAGAACCATGTAACAATTGAATCACACCATTTAAATAGATGTTTTGGTGCCAGAATACATTGAGGAGTTAGTATTCTTAAAGAAACATGTCAATATAAAAATATATATACACATATATATATCTTAGGTATTAATAAAATGTGTCAACAACCACATTAAAATAAATGTATTTAAATAAATATAATATGATAGATTGAACTAACAATATTAAAATGATTAGACCATTTTATAAAAAATATTTATATTAACATATGTAGACAAAAACTAAAAACTAAATTCAAATACTAAGTATGACACTATATCATGAGGAATGGCTTGATACTGATGTATTCGTTGATGCCAAGATATCTGGTGGCATCTGTCAGTATCTGCCATTTACTCTCTTTCATGGCTAATAGGGCTTTCCAATTCCCTCCTTGTAACAAACAATCTACTTGATCAATTATAGCAAATTTAAAATAATGTGTGTCTCCTTTAATAGACAAATTTTTATATAATGCATTATTTTTGTCTTTCACCTTGATTTTATAATAATGCTCGTGTATGCATTTCCTAAGATGTCTCTCAGTTTTGCCTATATAAAATGCTGAGCAGGCATTGCAGATGGCAATATAAACTATTTGTTTTGTGTTACAGTTGTCTGCACTGCATCTAATGTATGTCCTATTAATATCTTCTAATTTAATACCTACCACTTCATTGATAGCTTTACATTGTCTACAAGACCCAAATTTTTTAGTACCTGATAATTTCCTTTTGTGTTGTGTATTATTCACTGCCGTTTCCAATAACTTTTTGATGTTAGTTGCTCTTTTGTGTACAAAACAGGGATTCCCTCCTAGTATTGATCCAATATCATCTTTAACCTTAATTAAATTCCAATGCTGTTTAACTATGTCTCTAATATATTGTACATATGGAGTATACATCAAAACATAAACTCTATTGTTATAGTCACATGGCAGTGGTGAGTTACTATAAGAACAAGTAATTTTATTGACCTCATTAAATGACCTGCCGAATAGGGGTAAAAAGACCAAAACAATAAAAAACTGAAGGACAAATGAAAATCAATGTATTTCTTGGTTATGAAGTCTGATTAATTTAAATAAGTGCTTGAATGCTTATGAACAGGTGCTGCAGATTGCATTTTACAAGGTAAATCATTTCTTTCTTTCTTTCCCCACTTCAAATGGATACTGTTTCCCTTTTTAAAATGTTACAGTTTGATTATTTTAGCTAGATACATGAAATTAAAGCCAGGTATTTTCATTTACAGTTTAAAAGTTTAAACTATTCTTCTTATTAAAAGTTAATTATTATTATGATGAAACGTATGTTAGGTGGCACAATTTCTAATATATTGGTATAGTTGAGTAATGCACTATTAAATATAATACAATATACAGCAAATAACACTAAAGAGGCGTGTTAAGTTACATTATGTGTTCTTAAACAGGTCCAGTATTGTTCTACTGATGGTATTCTTGACATGCAATAGCACTCAGGAAAGATGTGCTATATTGTAAAGAATGTATAAAAATATAGATTTTACACATATAAAAGTTATTATTGGAATGATATCAAAATGATTAGAGTAACACTCACACTTTTAGAAGTTAAACCTGGATCCCACATAACTGTAATTCTTTTAATGCAAATTTGTATGCTATGTCTCCTTTGCTTTATATTAAACATCTCAGACAAATAGCACTTGCTGAATCATTACATGTTATGTCTTTGAGTGCAATGGCTTTTTAGTGGTTATGATATTTTGAGATGTTTTTTGATGGTTTGGAAGGGTTTGAGGGATTGGTGTGTGGTGTGGAGGTGGCTTAGATTCACTTGTGAGTGTTCTTGCGTGAATTGCAACTGATGGACTGTTCATTTTCAAGCCCTTACAAAGAAAATCAGCTTGAAACAATTTAGAGTCATGAGCACTTTTATGATGCTGCGAGAGTTCTAAACTTCTAAGAGAACTGCCCACTTTTTCTTGCTCTGCTAAAATAATCAGTGAATTGCATTCTAAACACTGTCACTTATTAAAATAGTTTTGATCCCTAGTATACCAAAAAAATATCTTAGAATAATTTATTATGGAAAGTTTGAATCTTAAAAAGGAGATTTTTTTCATGTTTGTTCAGATATAAATATGTCTACAAGGGTGTAAAGAGGATTGTAGAGATATTCAGTTTGGTCAACTTATAATAACGTTTCTGATCACCTGTTTAACGTTTCTTATTCATAATAACTCACTGACTTAAGATAATGCATACTAATAATATGAGACACATTAATATGAATCAAAAGCATGAGCTAAGTGCTGTTAGTCTAATGGAGAGTTTGAGAGGCATCTTGTTCATCTTTTTCAGCAAACTAGGAACATGTTATTTCATGGTAGAATGCTTTAGGGCTATATCATTAGGTCATTTTGTTATTTGTTTCTAAAGTTTTGTCCATAGCTGAAGATTTCATACTGTTATATATTGTATATAATACGTTATGTACATAAATTGTAATTTCATTATACCTAGGTTTTTCTCTTGTATATAAATGTCTGATTTTAAATGCATATCTATTAATATTAAGGCATTGAATAATCCAGTAAAGAGGGAAGTCTGTTTAAATACTTGCAGTTACATAAAACTCAAATAGTATTTCTACAGCAAACAAATGTTTCAAATTTAGCAACTTTGTTATGGCATTACTCATGTTTTGATTTTTTTGTGAATCCTGAAGAGTTGTAAGGATGGGAGCACCATAAAAAAGTGTGGGGAGGAGATAAGTAGTTGCAAGTATAGCTTTAGTTATGCCCTTAGAAAAGTTTTTGTCTCTATAAAGCACTGATGAGTTTTTCTTATGCAATTTTGTATATGCAGGTCAAATTTAAGATTATTATGCACTATCATCCCTAATAATTTACTATGACAAGTGACTTCAATGGTAGTATTATCAACAGAAAGACTTTAAATTTTGTTTTTTTCCTATGGGAAAGGGATTTGGGGAAAAAGTAGTAGTTTGCTTTTGTTGTTTTTTTTAAGGGTTGAGCATGAGTTGTGACTTACAAAGTCATGTTTCAGTTGATGTTAAAGCTACCTGAGTAATTTTTGAAGGTGTGTCATATTGTCAGATTTGCAAATAAGTGTGGAGTCATATGTGTGGTCTATTAAGAAGGTCTGTTGTGTAGATGTGTGCAGGGTATTGATTAGGATATTAAAGAGGTGAAAACCAAGGATAGAGCCTTGTGGTACACTGGTGGTGACTTGGAAATATGGAGAGATAGTGGATTGCCCTTTTCTTGACTGATACCTACTGGATAGGTAGCTTTTGAGTCATAAAAGGGTGGGCTGAGAGAGACCTAATAAGGGCAAAGTAGAATTGTGTTTAACTATGCTGAACACTTTAGACAAGACTAGAAATAAGGACAAAACTAGTTTATTGTTATCTCTAGCTTTATTGACAGTATCTGCATTTGTTAGAAGTGCAATGTTAAAACTATGGGAAGAATGGAAGCTATGTTGTATGGGGAACAGGAGTTCTTGCAGGAACTAGTTTAGCAATTGTTTTGAATACATTGTTCAATTATTTTGGAGAGGGGGATAATATTGATATGGGTCTAAAGTTAGTGAAGTTTATTGAATTTCCTCATTTGCGCACAGGGATAATGTAAAACTTTTTCTTGAGAGAGGGAACATGGGACTCCTGGATTAACCTATTTATAAGGACTGAGACAGGATAGGCAATGCTATCAGCTGTTATTTTAAGGTATTCACTTGAAGGTCATCAGCTGAAATAGATTATGGTTTCAGTTTGTTTATATAGGATGTGGGCACAAGTTTGAAGGTGAAAGTGATTGTGATGATACATGGTTGCTGGACAGGGTTAGGATTAGATGTTGGGAATTCTTGGTTATAGATGCTATATTAGCTATGAAATAAGAGTTGAATTGTGTTTGCATTTCAAGTGATGAGCTACTGGGAGAGGGGTTAACTTTGAATTTATGGTTGGTATGCAAGATTTCTATAATTGCTGTCTAGAATTTTTTAGGGCTGTGTTTACTATTATTCTGGAAGTTATTATAGTATAGTTTTTGTCTTCATTCATTTGCTTTTTCATATGATCGTGAAACATTCTGAAGTTTTCAAGATATTGTGTTTTATATTTTTGCCATTCTTTCCATGCTTTTTATCTATTCTACATTAGCATCCCATTTTTGGATAGCCAAATGGCATTATTTATTTTAGTCTCTTCTTCTAGGAGGTGCAAGGCTATTTAGGATATTCAGGAAAGTTGCACTGAGTTAATTTACAGCATCATCTAATGAAAGGATTTTTAGGAACTTACATTTAACAGATGATAGGTTAGTAATGAACATTTCTGGGTTTAACTTGGAAAGGCTGCATGCTGTTTTTGTAATCATGCTGTTTACGTGGATCTGTGAGATGACTGAATGGCTTGGGAGATGATCACTGAAACAGTCAGCATTGTACCTGAGGTAGTGTATTTGCTAGGGTCTGATCCTAGAATCCAGTCTACTAGGGACTTTGATGTATTGCTTTATTGTGTGGAAATATTAATTAGTTGTGTGAAACCAAAGCAGTTCATGATAGATGTAGGAGAGTTAGAGTCCTAGTCCAACCAATTGGCATTCACATCACCTGGTAGTATTATTTCTTGTGGAGATTGTTATTGATATCCAAAGTAGGATATCTTCCAGAATAACTGTATTGATGCCAGGAGGGATATAAAGAAGATAAATGCATATTTGTTTATAGTTGTTTAATTTCAGGAACGTTTAAGAAGCTCTGCTGAATTGAATTTCAGTATTGGTTTGTTGTAGGGGTAGATGTGGCAGTTGTTGGGAAATATTAAAGCAATACCACCACCTTTCCTCTTTATATAGTCATTGCAGATGATATTTTAGCAGGGACGTGTAGTTTCAGAGTCGTTTATGCTGGGTTTAATCCAAGTTTCCATTACAACAAGAATATCAGGCTTATGTTGGGTAATCCAGGCATGTAGTTCAGCAATTTTATTTCTTATAATTCTAACATGTATGACAACAAATATTGGATTACTGGAGCTGGGAGTTGGCTATTTTAGGGTTAGAGTCATGTGTAGAAGAGAATTGTCTTTATGTTCACTGTGATAGGTGGGGCCAGGATTATGGTGATTGGCTCCTCCTAAAAGGATTTTAGTATATTGGGGAATTATTGATACTTGTTTTTGGAGAGTATTTCTCCTCATAATTTTGTTTTGGTTTGAGTTGAAATGGAGTTAATCAGTCATCATTTAGAAGAAAGGTGAGGGGCATCATTAAATAGGTTTGGTGTGATGTGTGGATAGTGCAGGGAGGATGCATGAATAGGTGGTTGGGACAGAATTGGAGATAATGTTGAGTGTTATTATACAGTCATGATAGGATGAAAGATGTTCTAGCAACAGGAAAAGAAAAGAGGATAATCTGAGTAACAGCATGAGTAAGTGAAACAATCTGTATGTTATAGTTGGCAGGTTGTTGGAAAGCTGGGATCAAGAAAGATATTTAGTAGTGGTCGAGAATGAAAGCTGATAGAGGAAAGGAAGGAAATAAGTATTTTCTATGAAGGAATAGAGTTTGGTTGTCCTTGCATTTTCTCTGGTATGTAAGGAATAGAGGAGTTTAAAAGGCTAGAGACTAAGGATATAGGTAAAATAGGAAGAAGTGAGGGTTTATTTGGGGAAAGTATTAGATACTTTATAGAATAGATAGGCACTGTTAGGGAGTGGTGCAACTATGAATGTATGTAGATCAAAGCAGTATGGAAGGAAGAAGGGTAGCTGGAAATGGTACTAAAAATACAGGGAAGTTGGAATTAGGTAAAACGAAACAAGGGTGGATGTATGATAGTAGTAAGGCTGTTCAGGAGGGTTATAGAATAGGATTCACAAGTGTAATGAGTACATAGGAAGTATAATAATAGAGTAAGAGGGGTTGGTGGAAATTGGGGGTAGGGTACTGGACTTCCATCCTCAGGTCAAAGTATAACAGAGAATAATTAGTTTATAAGTAATAGACAATAACTAGCAGAGAGGTACCAAAAAGAACAGATTTTTTTTCATTTCATGAATGTGGATACCTGTAAACCAGGAAGATTAAGTAGCTGTCATCTACAATGTTATCTATTAGTCAAGAGAAAGGACAGTGGTCATTTTAGTAAATGGTCCTTAGAGTGCAAGAACAACTCTGTCAGAAGAAGGATGTTAAAAACTAATTTCCAGCAAAGGCAGTCACATATTTGACTATTTGATTAGATGATGTTAATAGACAGCAAGGTTCCTCAAGTTAAAATTGCTTACATTGTGCAAAGGCAAAACTCTCACTGAAAAAATCCGGGAGTTGGCCCTTGTGGCAGAGCTTCAGCAGTATCTGAATCAAGTATAGTGACTTGAGGCTCTGAAAGGAAAGAAAAGAGAAAAACTCTACTAAACGTTCATATATTGTAGCACTGAAGTTAGTATTTATTATAAAAAGAAATGCAGGACAGACCACAGTGAATCAGAGCAAGAGAATATGGGGAAAGTATAAGAATAAAGAGATGGTAAAAAGGTTTATGAATGTAAATTGAAAGTAGGTTATCAGGAGATATACTGATAGAGAGCAACAAAATACAGTATATATAGAGACTAGTATAGAACAAGTTATCATACCATAGCAGTAATCTTTTAAGTACAATATTAAACTATCATTTAGTAACATTCCTGGGATTAACACAGGCATTAAAAGAGTGTTTATATATCTATATCTATAGACACACACATGCACACACACACACACACACACATATATATATATATATATATATATATATATATATATATATATATATATACATATACATATATGCATAAAACACTCTTTTGAATGTATATATCAACACAACAGAAACAGACATTACATACTTGTTAAAGGGCACAGGCACAACACACATACACACACAGCTTATATATTTCCTGAATGCAGAAACCTGTAAGCCAGGAAAACTAATTAACTGGCATATACAGTGTAATCTATTTGTCAAGAGAAAGGACAGTGGCTTCTGATGCTATATTTTCATCATTGTAATGACCAGAAATTGCTTCTCTTTGCCTTGTGTTTTTTGATTATGTCAAGTTTGTTATGGACAGATAGGGTGTGCCAAGTATCTATGGCTCATTGATTCTTCAAATTACATTTCTAATGCATACCATTGAATCTGAACATATGATTCTTTTCTTTTTATATGAAGTTCAACTGTTGCGTCACAAGCAGGCCCATCTACATTTTTCAGATGATTACACTATTCTAAGTTTTGCATTAAGAAACCTCATGGAATAGAAGGGGATAACAAACTTGTTCATTATTTTACATCTGTATGATCTAAGCAAAATTACATTTCAAGTTTAGTTGTTTCTTTATTTAATTAGTTTGTCTGATAAGCAAGAAGGTGGACTGGTACAAGACCCTTTTCAGCCACAGGCTGGGCCATAAGGCAATATAATAAGAGTAACAGAGCAATAAAATAATAGGAATTTACAGAAGCAATTTCTGATCATTACAGTGAGGAAAACATACTATGAATAGCAACAGACAGTTACAACAGTAAAGTTGTAAAGCATGAGAACATGCCAGACAGGGTAATACATTTAAACATTACTTATAAAGAAAGAAAAAAATATAAATCTTTGAAAGGATGTAGTCAAATAGAAAAAACTAGTAAAACCATGTACTGCACAAACCATACTGCAACAATGCATACAAATATACATAGTATAACCATATTTGATATAAAAGGGGAATAACAGTTAATGAAGCAAACATATTGTTTGGTGAAATGTATGAGCTTAGCCAGTCTGAAGCGCATACAGTTAGAATATTTTGTTAGGTGATCTTCAAGCTTAGTTTGAACTGTAGAAGGTCATCTAAGGTTGCTATGTCATTGGGCTGGCTGTTCCATGTAGTCATTACCGGTTTATTAAATACTTTCTTGCTGACTACAAGAGAAAAATGGTCTGTTCAGTTTGATGGCGCCATGTTTCTTAATGTGTAAGAGGATATTTGAGCTGCAGCTTGTCTGTGAGGTGGACAGCAGACTCTTATCACTGAACAGTTTAAAAGTAAAAATATAAAGCAAAAAACTTACTCTGGCAGATATGACAATTTTGCCTTTTGGATGGTAAAGCTAGTTGCAGGTTAATAAATCTTATAATTTTGTTTTCTGTTGTTTGCAGTACAGAATTATTATGCAGAAAGATTAACGATGACTGGTAAGATGCATTCAGTGCTGGGGATGAGAACATTAATAGTTGTAACTCACTTAGCTTTGCGGGTAAGAAGATGTGACGATCAAGTGTAGTAGACACTATAGCCAACTTTGAGTTGATGCATTTTAGAGGTTGTGTGTTACATATGATCTTGCAAAAATGGGTATCATCAGGAATCATTCCATGATAATGCTGATATTTGGTAAATGGCAAAATGGTCTCAAATGATCTGTAATCATAGGTGCAGAAGCATTAGCTACTTTTTATCAGTTCCAAAGAGCATTTTGGCAGCTTTGTTTGAAACTGTAATTCATTGCTTATCAGCCATTGCCAAATACAGGTAAAATTTATTTTGAGTTTGAATGTAGGACAGTGGTAAGCACCATGCTTTCTGCATACATGTCTATAGTTAAATGTGATAGGTTTCAAGGTAGACTGTTTATGCACAGAAAGAAAAGTAATGGACCAAGCATCAAACCTTGGCAAACACTGGATGTTAAAGTCCCTGATCCAGAGGATTCAGAGGAGAAATCTGAAGTGGAAATATTGAAGGGTCTAAAGGATACGTAGCCAGCGAACCAACAGATAATGTCAGAATAAAAAAAAACACATAGTATTACATTTTGCTCAGTACAATATTCTGGACAACTACATCAAATGCTCTTTTTAAAACTAGAAAGAATGCACTGGTAAAAAGGCTTTTTCCATCCTGGAGTATATTTGTAAGGGTAGAATAAAGATAGCTCTTAGATAGCTCTTTGCATATTGCATTTTGGTTGAAACCCATGTTACTTCAATGGCAAAAGGACATGTTGTGTATGTATTCAAACAGCTGAGTTGCCAATAGGCAGATATTTTCAAGACATCAATATTCAGATGTAGATATAGTGTGAGGTACTTTGCAGAATACTATGAGTATGGTTTGAAACTAGGTAACATTATTCCTGTAGTAATGGATAAAATAAACATGTGTATGTTTCTTGGAGATAAAAGCTGCAGCCTTGTTTAGAATTTTCAGAAGCAGGTAGTAGGACTTAAAGTTATATTTCTGGTCTGGTGCAGTTACATGTTTCTTTATTTCCTTAACTGCAACCATTATAAGTTAAAAAGGCAGAAGTTCTTGAATTTCATGTAAGATTATGATTTAATTGCACTCTTCTGATTTTGGAAATATAGGAGATATAGTTAAGTAGAGGAAGATATGTTAACATGAATACTGTTTTGCATTTCAGGTGAAAGTTTGACAGTAGACTTTGACAAAGGGAATATTTTGTTTGTGGTAAAACAAGGTCCTGGAATAAGTTGTCTTGGCTTTGTTGGTTAAGATTCCAGTGGTACGTTTTTGATTTTGGCATGATTGCTATTTATCAGTCATTTTCTGGTAATCTGTTTCCAGTCTTTCTAAGCTTTCTCTCTATTCCTAATTCCTTTGTTTAAGGATGCCATAATTCATGGAAAACAACAGTGATTCTAGAAGGGACTAGATGCTTATCCTGAATAGATGCAAGCAGGCTGTATAATGTAGGTCAGGCACAAGCAGGAGCAGTGGCTTTGTAGATATTCATTCAGTCACAGCTGTGGATCTCCTTTTGCAACAAAGATTCAAAATTATTTGGAATAAAGTAGTAAGGTATTTGTTTAGGAGGTAATGTAGGGGTTTTGTATGACCACTAAGACATGAAGAGGGAAGTGGTTGTTGTTAATATTTGGGAATACAGAGAGTTGTATAAGTTTGTTTATAATGTTGATAAGTATCTCAATGACTGTAGATTTTATATGCTTTTAAAGAGATGTAAGCTATGATTTGACACAGTTGTGCTGCAAAACATATTTTATTTTGTCTTAATATATCATATTGGCCATTTCCCTACTGTTTTTCCCACTCTTATGTAGCTTGTGTCCTAGAGGCTAGGAGGAGGTGTATGTACCCCGTCTTAGTCTTAATTTCTGCTTGTGAGCTTTTCCAAGCTGAGCTTTACTTAAGTGGCTTGTGATAGCACTTTCTTTCCTGCTATCCCTTGTTGTTGTTAAAAGAATGTTCTGCACGTGAAGAGTAGGAAGAGAGAGAAAGGGGATATTTTAAAAGTAAAATGTGATTTGTATAAACACAAAAACTAGTTTCTATATTATTTAGGGTATTAAAAATTTCTTTTAATTAACACCTTTATTACAGGGAAGTTGGAAATTTATGTTATCATGGATGTTATGTTGATTGGACTTTGTATTTGTTCTTGGGATTCTGGTGCTACTTGAACCAGATGCTACAAAAGTAGCGAGAAAATAAGATTGAGGTGGTGGCATCAGTTGGAAAAGAGTGGGTATTACTAAATCTTAATGGGATATATGATGACAGATTAAATATACAATACTATCTTAAATGGAGATTTTATTTTTAGATTAAGAGTTCCATAAAGAGAAAAATCTCTCAACACCAGTTCCACTTTGTTCAAAAATTATGAAAAACTCTTGCACGGGTCATGGTGATCTTGAAACATAAATGCTTAATTTAAATGTAGTGCATGGAACCATCCCCATTGCACTCCAAAAATGGCTACTTTATATTCTGTTTCAGTGCTGCTATAGCACAAGACCTAACAACATATAGAGTGGTGCTCAACAATTATTTACTTGCAACCTATCATGAACCCCTTATACATTGCTAAGGTTGGGTCTGCACTAAAAGAAGGCAGTGCTGACCAATAAAGAACGGCAGTAAGGCATGAAATGGCTTTGTTTCAACTCATTGCTAAGGTTGGGTCTGCACTAAAAGAAGGCAGTGCTGACCAATAAAGAACGTCAGTAAGGCATGAAATGGCTTTGTTTCAACTCATTGCTAAGGTTGGGTCTGCACTAAAAGAAGGCAGTGCTGACCAATAAAGAACGGCAGTAAGGCATGAAATGGCTTTGTTTCAACTCCTGTTTCTGCTGCTCTCTGCTGAATTACACACATATTTTGAATTAAACTGCTCTCCTTAGACATGAAATGAGTAAGGACATCAACCATTTCTCCGCAGCTTTACCAGCTTTCAAAGATGGAACAATAAATCATGTTTTTTTTTTTTATCCAATTTTGACTCACTTGTAGTCCACAGAGAAGATAAATCTCCATGCACTACAAAAAATTATCGTAATGAAGAATTATGTGTTCTTGACATGGATGCCAAGATTTACCTCTTGAGCAAAGGGCATCCATGTTTCGAACACATAATATGCTAGTTACAAATGGCAACCCAATTATAATCCTGTATCTTAAGTGCCTTCATTTATCGCAATCCACATAACCTTCACCAGAGCATTACAATAACTTTATCACACCCTTTAAATACTTTCACAACCCCAAACATGACTCATAACATAACCATTAAACTTTTATGCTTCACATTCACTGTGGTCTGTGCAAGTTTTTTTTTCATGATTTTTTGGTTCAGTTGTTTTACCCTTGCTGCAGTCTAGAGCTGTTTACCTCATTTGTTATATCTGCCTAGTTATAGAATCTAATGTGTACTTGGCCTTCTTATAAAAGCTCTAGTTATAATGAGAGGGTTATGCTGTAAGATAAGTTGTACCACAGATATTTGAGGGAAGTATTGTTATTTCAGCACGTTTAAGTAAGCACTCTAGTAAAACTGCCATTGCACATAGAGTAACAATACTTAAGCATAAGAGATCTTTATGATTAAATTTAAGATAATTTGACATATGGTTTAAAGATGGAGCAATATGACAAATTCTTCATAGAGGATTTCTTGACAGGGGATGCCTTAAAGAGTGCATCATTTCTAAAGTATTCATTTGTAACCTATCAATAGAATGGAGAAATATGCAAAATGTGATTAGATCATAAAATAATATGAGGTGTTGAAAGTTTAGCAATACTGAAGCAAAAAAGCAGTTCAAATTGTAGAAAAGATGGATACAGTATTTAATATATCTCTCCAAAAAGACAATAATGTAGAGTATGAAAAAATATAAAGAAAGAAGCTGATGCTGGTTCCAGTGCTGTGGTTGTATGATTCCGAGTCCCTCATAAAGGTTATAAACAAAAGGAGGAGATAAGTGATAGAGTGTTATGAAAAAGAGAATAGTTCCATTTCAAAGTTAGAAAATGTTAAGCATCATGTGTAACAGAATGAAACGCAAGAAAAGTTGTAGGGCCTTGAAGAAAGATTTGGGGGTTAAATAAACCAATAATGTCTGAAATTTTATTAATAATATAAGAAAGAACAAGAGCCAGATTATCAGGAAGTTAAAACTTACTATGACTGCTAAACTGAAGAAAATGAAACTCTACATCAAAGTAACAATAAAAAAGGCTTACAAATCTATCTGCCAAGGCAAGGTCACAGAAATGGGGTTCCTATCATGAAAAACACCAGAAGGTCGAACTTGGAAGTTCAAAAGCTGAAAATGTCAAAGCCGCGGAAATCCGAATTCTTTCCCAGGGAAAGAATTCTGTTGGCCGTTTCTGGGGCTTTGACATTTTCTCCACTGTGGTGTGAAAGTTAAGGAACAGGTTAAGGTAAGTGTGCGATTGTAACAGACGTTGGGGTTAGGGTGTGGGTAAGGTAAGTGTGCAATAGTGACGGAATTTAGGGTTTGGGTGTGGGTAAGGTAAGTGTGCGATAGTGATGGACTTTAGGGTTAGTATGCGGGTAAGGTAAGTGTGCGATAGTGACAGACCTTAGGGTTAGGGTGCAGATAAGGTAAGTGTGCGATAGTGATGGACCTTAGGGTTAGGGTTTGGGTTAAAGTTAGTGCATAGATAGCTGTGTATGTAAGGTTTAGTGTAGGTTTATAAGGTTTTTGGTGTGCTTGTGTTGTGTGTGTGTTTTTCGGAACAGCAAATTTTTTCCCTGGGAAAAAAATTTGTTGTTCTGAAATTTCGATATTATCACATTTCAATCTTCCAAGTTCGAACTTAAGATGTTCAACATTTTGGAAGTTCAATTTCGTGATATAGACTCACAAAAATGTTATTAAGAGAATGCAAAATGAGGGATATTAGGAAGGATATAGATAATCTGTTATGTATGGCAAGAAACAGTGCCATTATTAAGAGAATTAAGATGAGGGATATTGGCAGGGGTATGGATAATCTTCTGTATAATGGCAAGAAATGCAAGCACATGATTACATTTGGTAGAAATAACAATGTAGGTAATACCATAATGCTCAGTATTTTAAGATAAGTTGAAGAAATAATTAAAATTTGTGCAGAAAGTGGTAGACAGTAAACTTCCATGGCATATTCGCAGCTTCTTGATTTGGACAAAAATGTCATAAAGTAGCAAGTACAGTAAACAATAGCATTAGGAAATGTATTTTACAAACAGGAAAATATACAAATTCTGAAAGGAAACATATCATCTGAGACGTAAGGAAAAGAATAATCAGATTTAAATTAGAACAACTTGTCAGTTTTTTTTCTTTAGAACTGACATCCCAGTAAAGTTAAATGAAAATTAAACTTCAATAAAATTCTTAGTATGTAACACGAGGTGCCTTGATAGGGAGTTAGCTAAACTGAAAACCTTACTGCAAGAGTTAAAAATTAAATTCTCATTATTACAGAAACATGGTTTGAAAGTAATTTGAAAGTAATACTAGCCCTTGATGAATCAATGTATCTATGACCATTGATAACAATGGTGCAGGCAGTAAAAGTAAAATGGTAGCCCTCTATGTTAGAAGAAGTTGTAAAATGAATGTCACAATAGAACAGCTTGGTATCAGATATTATTTTTGTATCTATTTTGATAATTAGGAAGAACTTCAAAGTAGCTGTATTTTATAGAAATCCTTCTTTGAGATTTGAGGAAACTGATAAGTTAATGGAAGAGCTTAGTAATTGAGGCAAAATAAATAATATGTTAGTAGTTGATTTGTGTACTCAAAGCATTTGCTGAAAGCATTCTTTCCTAATGTTAATAAAGATGAATAATGATTCTCTTTCATAAAGTCATTATCCCTAGTGTAACGTGCATTTCACACTAGAAAAAGACTACTTTGGATGTTGTTTTATAACCAAATGATGCTAAGGTGGTTGAGGTAAGGGTTTGCCACCCCTTAGGTAACTCAGACTAAAATAAAATTGCATTTAAGGCTTTCAGTCCTTTTAAAGGAAAAAGGGAGAGAAATACAATTTTCAAGGCAATTAGAATACCATTAATGCAGAATTACCTAATTGGAACTGGCAGTTAGATTTTGAAGTTAAATATTTAGGAGAGTGTTGGGGCTCTTTCTACTAAAAGCTTTATGAGATAGAAAATTCTCATATTTCCTTAGAAAGTCAATTAATTAAAAAATGGCAAAACTAATCCATGATAAAATAGAAATGTGTTTACACTTTCTACTTTTAGAAAGATGATTGATAAGAAACCATAGCCTATATAAAAAGTGTATCTAGGCTGGGAGCAGTTATTAGAGATGGATAAAAGGAAATATGAATTTAATTTGCCAGGTGGTCAACAATAAGAAGTCCTTTCTACAGTGCATTACAGACCAAAAGCAAAAGAGAAATGGATTGCAGTCTTGTTTTACAAATATGTGGTAAAATTATAACAACTATGGAAGTCATTAATGACAGGTTAGCTTGAATTTTTTCTAAAGATAGTGGAAATAAGTCAGTGAGATGAAATAAAATAATATTTCATACTGGAGGAATCTGTCTAGTAAGGAAAGTACACTGGATTATTAAAGTTGTTCTAAATAATATTAATAAAGATTCTGCTCTGAGCCTAAGGGGCAGTAATGTTTTTTTATGATGAATGTAATGGAGACAGTAATATCAGGTTTACTATTTTCATTTTAACAATTATTGTATACTGGGTATATTCAAAAGCACTGGAAGTGTGTTTATATAGAACCTGTGCACAAAATAAGGTCAGATATAGAAGAAAATTATAGACTATCAACCTTAAAAGCATTATAGAGAAAATCTTTATAAAGGTATTGTTGTCATGTATTGATAACCAGAGAGATGCCTTATATAATGATGACTTACTTCAGCGTGACTTATCTGGGGGGTGGGTGGGGGGTCATGTGCAACAAAGTTCATTTCATTTTACTCAGAAGTAATGCAAGCAAGGAAACGGTATTCCCATTGATACAGTTTATTTAGACCTGGCTAAAACATTTGATTCTCTGCAGCATTCTTTACCAACAACTGCACTCATATGATGGGAATTGAATAAATATATTATCAGATGGATAACCAGCTGACTAAAATGAAGACTGTCTGTAGGTAACTTAGGTGTATAACATCACATCAACATACTGTGTTAAGTGGAATACTTCAGAGATCAATTATGGCGGCTTATTTGATTCATGTTTTCGTGTCAATATTTCTAACTAATAAATGCTGTCTGTCTACATTTTGACTGATAATGTTAAAATTGCAGGGATGGTTAGCTGACTAACAGAACATACACATCTACAAAATTATCTAGATAATTTGCATAAATGGCCCATTTAAAATAGCATAACTTTTTAATTGCAAGGAAATATTAGGTACTATATGTGGGCAAGGATACTGTGGAATATTCTAGTGGATTAGATAATTAAATTTTATTAGCATATTAAAATATGAAGTTCTTGGAATTATGATAACAACTGACATGAAGTTTGTTGGGCATATGAGAAAATGGAGCAGAAAAGTGTTACAGAATTATTAAGTTGATTTTTAGGTCTGTCTCACCTAGATGCTCATCAGTGATGCTCTCATTGGACAAGAGCATCATGACGCCAATATTAGAAAACAGAAATGGCTTCTGTCATTATAGTATTGACAAGACAAATATATTTAAAAAGTTGAAAAATATTACAAAATAAATATCTATACAGTAATGGATTTAAGATATGAAGAAAAATTAAGGAATCTGAACATTTTCTCAGCACGTTATTGTTTGCTAAGAAGTCATCTAATCTGGATATATAAAAGCCTCCATAATAATTTTATTGAGGCAACCCTAGATATAATTTTCATCAATCATAACAAGATCCGAATGAATAATAACTCACTGGTTACTGTAGAAAGGAAAAGTGGAAAGTGAAAGGGTAGATGATCCAAAAGCTTATCATATTAAAAAAGAGAAAGATGTGTGTTGTGGGGGTATGGTCTATCACACTATGTCATCATGGAGAATGGCCAATGATTTCCTATGAGGTCCTCAGGCATGCCATTGTATTAAACATATAACATTGATTGGTGCCTTATTAGATTTAATGTTAGGTATAGCTGTGTATTTTACATAATTAACTAGATTATATGAATTTAGGAGACTATTTAATAATCATCTTGAAAATTTCAGTTTAGATTTATAATACCACAGATGCTTTGTTTGTATTGATTGCAAATTAAGGAGCTGTAGCAAATATAAGCAGGGACATGGGAAATAAATGAGTGAGCAGGGACCTGAGAAATGAACCATTTACAGAATGCCTGTGTCCATTAACGACATATGTGCTAAACCAGGAATTAAGTTCCTGTTCCCCAACCAGTTCTCTAAGTTGCACTTGATTTGGGTTAGGCAGGAATTCTGATTCACATGAGTGAGGAGCCTGTTCTAGAGAAGGGTTAGTCTCTGCAATTCATTCCTGTCTCTAACAGGTCCTACTTATAATACATGCAAGGTTTTAGTCTTTAGAATGGGTACTTCTGGCACTGTTCTGTGGATATGGAGGATGTCCATCAGAGTGATGCCCGATGATGCCTTGCATGCCAGGCAAAGACATCCCCTCAATAGCCTGTAGGAGATAGAATACAGGTATAGGGCATTTTAGCGATATGCATAGGACATGTTAATTATGCCCTGTATTCTGTTAGTGAGGAACCTTGGTGGACACTCCAATTGTTGGGTGTGCCTGGTTAGGTACATACCAAAGTAGGTGTTGTACTCAATGACAAGTCTGATGAATATCAAATACAGTGGAACAGTGACCTCCTTGGACCTAGATGCCATACCTTTGTTTATAAGTTGTACAACATAGAATGATTTCTTCACTACCACAGACTCTTAATGGACAAAGGCTAGATTTCTGTCTATGTGTGTCTTCAAGTTCCTAACTACTAGATCATCTCATAGGTGTGTGTTGTTAATATTATAGTTACCAGGGGTGTCTGACTTCCAAAGGAAACTATTATGTATTTCTTAGCACTTAGTTTTAGTCCATGGCTCTGAAATCAGTAATTATTCTGTGTCAGCCATTATTGAAGAAAATTAGTGTCAATGGGGGATTTCTATGACTGCTATTAATTTGCAATCATCTGCAAATCTGGTCAGCCAGTGGCCCTTTACATTGACCTTAAATTCAGAGAAGTAGATGCCAAAAAGGAGTCTTCCCAGCACCAATCCCTGAGGGACTCTACTGGTGATCGGTCTTTTTATAGGGGTGGACTCCCTCAATTCTAACTTCCTAGGTCCTCTCTGTGAGCTAGCTGGCTATCCACTGGATAAGATAAGGTTTTATACCTAATGTCTTGAGTTTGTCAGCAATGCCTGAGTGGGATATAGTGTCAAATACATTGGCCAAGTCAGGTAGGCAGTGTGAATAATTTTCTTTGGTGACCATCTCAAAGAAGTCCACCAAGTTGAGTAGGCATGATCTGCCCTTGATGAAACTGAACTGGGTTAGTCTAGTGTCTGGAGGTTTCCTATGTCATTATTGATCATTTCCATAATGTTTCTTTCCATGGCTTTGCATATGAGACTAGTGAGCTTTATGGGCCTGTAGTTTCCAAGGCCTGTATATTCAGAGGGATGGTAGTTGCTCTTCTCCATGAGGTATGAAGCCTGTTTGGATGCTACAGTTAAATATCAATTCCAGAGGGCCTGATAAGTCATATTTCGTGCTATTTAGAAGGCAGTCTGAGATATTGGCAGGGCCTATCCAAGCAGTGTTCTTGGCCTTAGAATGAGCATTGAGGACCTGTTCCCTAGTGATACTAGAGGGAATTATATTTGATGGTATTTCCTGAGGGGAAGCTTCATGGGGAGAAATGGGTAAAGTTAGAGCTGAAGTTGTCTGCCAGTAGGTTTGCTATACCTTCTGGCTCCATATAGGTGGTTCCTTTGACAATGAGCTCTGCACACATTTGTGCATTGCCTTTGGGGATGCAGACATAGCTAAAGAATGCCTTGTGGTTGTCCTTGGACTGGGAGGCCAAATTTGACTATAGTAGTCTTTATTTTTCCTCTGAGTTATTTGTTTAGCTTGATAAGAGTACTTTTATCCTGCTGGGCGCTGCACCTCCTATTTTTTTTTCAATGTCTTCCTTCTGTTCTACAGCCTAATGATGTGATTCCACCAGGGTGGCTTGTTTTTTGAGTTAGTTCTGTACTTCTTCCTGGTGGGTGCAACTGCCTCTTTGCAACAATTAACATGCTTGTATGGGGTTTCTGTGAACAGTTCCATGTAGGCAGCTGTGTTCTCAGGGTTTATGGGGGCTTGAAATTTTGCCAGGTTATCACTTAATATAGGAAGTTAGCCTTAGAGTAGTTCCTGAGTTAGCTAGGGTTCTGGGTTTTATTTTTATTTGAAAGGAGACTGTTTTGTGATCTGACCTCACCAGAGAGGACATTACACTAGGGGGAGTGCAGTGCTCTCTCATATTAGTGAGGACCAGGTCTAGTATGTTTGTACCCATGGTCGGTGTATTGACAATCTGGTCCCAGGAGTTTGTGTTAACAAAATCCAGGAATCTCTGTGCCTGTACATCTGGTGTCGTTTATGATTCCCAATTAATAGTGGGGTAATTAAAGTCATCCATGTATATGATATTGGATAGGACGGTGAGTGTTTCCAGTAAGCTTGAATGCATGTTATGGATTTCCTGGGTCATAAAGAGGGACCTGCAGCTTGTAAGGAAGTGGTATGGGATTTTGCCTCCGGTGATTGGAACAAGGTTAATCTCAAGTTCATCATCTTGTTTGACCAGTCTTGAGGTATATTTATTGTTGATGTAAATCAAGACACCTCTACCTTTATCGAGTCTAAATGTGTGGAAGGAATTATAGCCTTGCACTGCTGCTGCGCTGTTTACAGCTTTAAACAATGTGTCAGTGACTGCACAGATGTCATTATTCTCTAGGGTAAGGAGAGCTGGTTGGAAGTGGAAAGCAGTGATAGCCAGTTAGCGCATGTCTACACACTATCAACACCAGTATTCCTCAAAGTCTACTGAGTTGCCTAAAATGAAATAAGTGAATGCTGTTGAACTAAAACAAAATCTCAAAGCAGTGAAGTTGACTAATCAAAAACTTATAAGGCATTAAAATCTACAGTTAATAAGCTAGATTACAGCAAATAACAGAATATAGTATTGGGTAAAGCTTCTGCACATTTCCATCTTAAACGCCGACTATCCTAACCCAAACCCTGCCCCTGCCTCTAACCTTAACATACAGCTTATCTTGCAAAAGGCTACACACACACACACACACACACACACACACACACACACACACACACACACACACACACACACACACACACACAAACTCCTGGCCCAACCACTTACCTTTATTGACCAAATGGAAGTTACCTATAACAGAGTTTGCACAAACTGGCCTTTGCTCAAAGTGTACAGCAGTTCACTTGTATCACACAAGTTAGTGTTGACCAAGTGAACTGCTACAGTATGTCGATCAATAGATATTCAGATAAATAGAGACACAGATAGAATGATAGGCAGGTAGACAGACAGATAGATGCACTACTGTTTATCTGAGAAGAAGGTAAGCATTATTTACTGGTTAACAAGCTATGTAGCATATGTTTCATATTAGACTGATTGGGTGTAATATGGGTTGAGAGGTTGCCATAATGGTTAAGGTATTTACCTTATGGACTCATGATGCAGGGTTTGATTCTCACATGGGGTAAATGACTAGGTTTAAAATGGCCCACAAGGGCAGTTAGCCTAGTACTAATCTATGAACCTAATACCAGTAAACAATATTAATGTGTATAATTTCATATTTGGCTTAATTTAAGATCAGTAGATAACTGAAAATCCCTGGCTATTCCAGTGTGGTGACAGTACTACCATGCCAAGTAGAAATTTGTGGAGAATTGGAGACATCTGATAGCCTTCCTGGGAAGTGTATGTGTGTGTGTGTGTGTGTGTGTGTGAAAATAATTATTCTGTGAAAGAAAGTTACCATGGGTAAAAGGGCACTAGAAGAGATTTGTTCACAGAGATTGAGATATTTGTGATGAAGAGGACCTGGGGTTCTTGGCCAAGTGGGCTGTGTACAGTCTAGTCAGAGTGTGGATGTTAGAAGCGGATTTACCTTACAAGCTCGACACTTCACAAGATCGACATTTAGAATGACGAGACCACAAGACCGACGGAGCAGATAACTGAAACTTGTAATCTCGACAGCGAAAACACTGACATGGGAAACATGTGAGCGCGACTCAGTAAGTATGCAATAGTGAGGGATTTAGGGTGAGGGTGCGGTTAAGGTGAGTGTGCAATATTGAGGGACTTAGGGTTAGGGTGCAGGTAAGATAAGTGTATGATAGTGAGGGACTTGAGGGTTAGGAGCAGATTAAGTGAGTTAGGGTTAGGGTGCGGGTAAGGTAAGTGTGCGATAGTGAGGGACTTGAGGGTTAGGGACGGATTTAGTGAGTTAGGGTTAGGGTGCGGGTAAGGTAAGTGTGCGATAGTGATGGACCTTAGGGTTAGGGTTAAGGTTAATGCATAGATAGTTGTGTGTAAGGTGTAGTGTAGGTTTTTAGGTTGTTAGTGTGCTTGTGTTCTGTGTGTGTTTTGTGGAACAGCGAACTTTTTGTTTTGTTAACTGTCGGGATTGTGGTTTGTCGGGCATGTGAACTTTCGTGTTTTTGCAGTTTCATTCTTGTGGTCTCATCGTTCTAAATGTCGATCTTGTGAAGTGTCGAGCTTGTAAGGTAGAGCCGTTAGAAGCACATACCAAGGATATCAGTACGTATTCCCTTTATGTTCTTGTGGCCAGGAAAATTTGGTGAATTCATTATCTAAACAGACCTGGGTGTACTTTCTTGCTACTATTTTAATCTTTGTTGGCAGCAGTGGTATTTAAACACTATTGGTACCAGCCACCCTGATGTCACAGTGGCTGGCATCCTGCCATTTGGAGGTCACGCTGGTGGCAGTAGCAATAGCACACTATCACATTGGTGGTAATCCCCCATCATAGGTGGCAGACATACATGACATGCTTATAAGTGTCTTAACAGAGAAAGAAATGAGGAGTTGAATTTCCTCGAGTGGTGTCCTTCATTTTCAGGATATGGGTATTTTGAAAAGTCATGTTTACCAGCATATGGAGCTGTGATGGCATTTAAGTATTTCCTGTATAATATGAGACTTAGGTAGGAATATTTCTTGTTAAAGTAATAGACTGTAGGAAGAAGTAATGGCAAAAGACTTCAACCATGTAATACACATTGACCCGGAAGCCTTTACCAAGTTGCCAGTACACATAATACAGTGCTATAGATATGGGTTCCTTGCAGTTTCTCTTTCCACATGGAGGAATGTCCAGATAGATAAGGTTATTTTTCATAGATGTTGATAAAAGCATATACAGAAGTGAAGTTGTAATGGACTATTGCATGAGGTTATATTAGACTAACATTTACCCTGGCCTTGGAATCTAAACCAAAGTTTCCTAAAATGTGAAAACTTCCTGCATCATGATTTTAACTTTGAACTTTCAGTATTTTGTGAGCAGTTGAACAAGCATCTATTAGGGTTTTGAGACATGCATACCAAATATGTAATACCTGACTGCTTTAGGTGGGAAGCACTTGAAGGTTTTCTGCTTATATGGCTAACATCCCAGCCAAATCTTAGTCAAGTTGTCTATGTTGTACTAAACAAGGAAGTATTTGGCCATTAGTAAACAGCTTACTCAAATCCATTTCATGATTTACCTCAAAGTCCTTTCAACAGCCTTGAAGAGCACACTACACTCTGTATTACATAATAGCAGGAACAATTGAGTACCTACATCAGAAATTGAGCTGCACATCCTCAAGAGCTAAAAGTGTTTATTAGAAAATTCAGATTAGAAGCAGAGCCCAGGACGTCTCTTAATTTAAATGCCATTCCTCTTGTAAGAGTCAACATTCTACTCAAGACATATTACAAACTTTTGTGAATAACATCAGGACAATTTTTGAACTGTGAATGCTAAAGATTAAAGGAATTGTTGTCAATGAGCAAATACAATTTTTCTAAGCTTCATCCTTCCCAATAGTCTACCTTAAACTGATCCTTTTGTAGGCAGAACTTAAATTGACCATCAAAACTTCTGTAATTTTATAAATCTCTTGGAAGTGGTGGGTTTCTTGGTTAATTAAAGGGGACTCTGTTGAATTATTGTGGCGAATCTTTCTCACCCCTCCTTCATGAAAGCAGGGAGTTTTTTTATAAAGTTTCTCATGCCAACATGGTACTCAAAATATTGCCCTTGCTGTAGTCCAATTTAAGTTTCTAATATACACTACAGAAATAAGTGGGTACTTAGATTGGTGCCTGTAATACACTGATTAGTACAATCTCCTTCAGCAAGGCTATTTATAAAGCCAGACAACTATCTCAGGCATTTTGTTGTAGTCAAACAACCATGAACAGCCTATGGTTAACCTTCACTGTGAATAAAAAATGCAGTACACCAAAACAGAAAATCCCAAACCCAGCCACTGGGGATGCACAAGCCAGTGTATTTCCTTGTGTCAGTCTCAAGCCCAGATAAAGTGAAGGATTGCGTCAGGAAGGGCATCCAGTGTAAAACGTTTTCCAATGACATATGCGGACAACAATACAGATTTACATACCGGATTGGTTGAGGCCCAGGTTAACAACGAACCCTACCATTACTGTTAGCCAACAGGGTGTTGGCAGAAACTGGGCTACTGTTGGCTGAAGGAGAAGGAGAAGAAGAGGGGGAAGGCATGTCCGAAGGCAGGAAGAGAGGGGAAAGGTTAGGAGTGTGGTAGTGAGGATAGGAACTTTGAATGTTGGCAGTATGACTGGTATAGGGAGAGAGCTAGCTGATATGATGGAGAGAAGGAAGGTTGATATATTGTGTGTGCAAGAGACCAGATGGAAGGGGAGTAAGGCCAGGTATATTGGATGTGGGTTCAAATTGTTCAATCATGGTGTGGATGGGAGGAAAAATGGGGTAGGTGTTATCCTGAAGGAACAGTATGCCAAGAGTGTTTTGGAGGTAAAAAGAGTGTTGGATAGAGTGATGTTTATGAAGCTGGAAATTGATGGTATAATGATGAATGCTGTTAGTGCATATGCTCTGCAAGTTGGGAGTGCAATGGATGAGAAAGAAATATTTTGGAGTGAGTTGGATGAAATGATGATGACTGTACCCAAGGGTGAGAGAGTGGTGATTGGAGCAGATTTCAATGGTCATGTTGATGAAGGGAACAAAGGGGATGAGGAAGTGATGGTTAGGTTTGGTGTTAAGGAGAGGAATGCAGAAGGTCAGATGGTAGTGGATTTTGTGATAAGGATCGACATGGCTGTAGTGAATACATATTATAACAAGAGGGAGGAGCATAGGATGACATACAAGAGTGGAGGAAAATGCACACAGGTGGATTATATCCTATGCAGGAGGGCCAGTTTAAAGGAGATTAGAGACTGTAAAGTGGTGACAGGGGAAAGTGTAGTTAGACAGGATAGAATGGTGATCTGTAGGATGACGCTGGTGATCAAGAAGAGGAGGAGAAGTGTGAGGGCAGCACCAAGGATCAAATGGTGTAAGTTGAAAAAGGGTGATTATGAGGTGGAGTTCAGGGAAGAGTTAAGACAGGCACTGGGTGGCAGTGAAGAGTTACCAAATAGCTGGGTAACTACAGCACAGCTAATAAGAGAGACAGCTAGAAAGGTGCTTGGTGTGACATCTGGACAGAGGAAGGAGGACAAGGAGACCTGGTGGTGGAATGAGGAAGTACAGGAGAGTATACAGAGAAAGAGGCTGGCAAAGAAGAAGTGGGATTGCCAGAGAGATGGAGAAAGTAGACAGTAATATAAGGAGATGAGGTGCATGGCAAAGAGAAAGGTGGTGAAGGCTAAGGATAAGGCATATGGAGAGTTGCATGAAAGATTGGACACTAAGGATGGAGAAAAGGACCTGTGCCAATTGGCTAGACAGAGGGACAGAGCTAGTAAAGATGTGCAGCAGGTAAGGGTGATAAACGATAATGAGGGAAACATACTCATAAGCGAGGAGAATGTGTTGAGCAGATGGAAAGAGCATGTTGAGGGGCTGAGGAATGAAGAGAATGAGAGAGAGGGAAGGTTGGATGATGTGGGGTTAGTAAATCAGGAAGTGCAATGGATTAGCAAGAATGAAGTAAGGATAGCTATGAAGAGGATGAAGAATTGAAAGGCTGTTGGTCGAGATGACATACCTGTGAAAGCATGGAGGTGTTTAGGAGAAATGGCAGTAGAGTTTTTAACCAGATTGTTTAATGAAATCTTGGAAAATGAGAGGATGTCTGAGGAGTGGTGAAAAAGTGTTTTGGTACTGATTTTTAAGAATAAGGGTGATGTGCAGAGTTGTAGTGACTACAGAGGGGATAAAACTGATCAGTCACAACATGAAGTTATGGGAAAGAGTAGTAGAAGCTAGTTTAAGAAGGGAGGTGATGATTAGTGATCAGCAGTATGTTTTCATGCCAGGAAGGAGCACTACAGATGTGATTTTTTCTCTGAGAGTGTTGATGGAGAAGTACAGAGAAGGTCAAAAGGAGTTGCATTGTGTCTTTGTGGATTAGAGAAAGCATATGAGAGAGTGCCCAGAGAGGAGTTGTGGTATCGTATGAGGAAATCAGGAGTGGTAGAGATGTATGTAAGAGTGGTACAGGATATGTATGAGGGAAGTGTGAAAGTGGTGAGGTCTGCGGTGGGAGTGATGGATGCGTTTAAGGTGGAGGTGGGATTACATCAAGTATCAGCTTGGAGCACTTTCTTATTTGCAATGGTGATGGACAGGTTGACAGATGAGATCAGACAGGAGTCCCCATATACTATGATGTTTGCAGATGACATTGTGATCTGTAGTGAGAGTAGGAAACAGGTTGAGGAGACCCTGGAGAGGTGAAGATGTGCTCTAGAGAGGAGACGAATGAAGGCCAGCAGGACTAAGACTGAATATATGTGTGTGAATGAGAGGGAGGATAAAGGAATGGTGAGGATGCAGGGAGTAGAGTTGGTGAAGGTTGATGAGTTTAAATACTTGAGATCAACAGTCCAGAGTAATGGTGAGTGTGGAAGAGAGGTGAAGAAGAGAGTACAGGCAGAGTGAAGGGTGGAGAAGAGTGTCAGGAGTGATTTGTGACAGATGAGTATCAGGAAGAGTGAAAGGGGAGGTCTACAAGAGGGTAGTCAGACCAGCTATGTTATATAGGTTGGAGACAGTGGAATTGACAAAAAGGCAGGAGTCAGAGCTGGACATGGCAGAGTTAAAGATGTTAAAATTTGCACTGGGTGTGACGAGGGTGGACAGGATTAGGAATAAGTATATTAGAGGGTCAGCACAGGTTGTACAGTTTGGAGACAAAGCCAGAAAGTCAAGATTGCACTGGTTTGGACATGTGCTGAGGAGGGATGCTGGGTATATTGGGAAAAGGATGCTAAGGAAGAAGCTGCCTGGTAACAGGAAAAGAGGAAGGCCTGAGATAAGGTTTATGGATGTGGTGAGAGAGGACATGTAGGTGGTTGGTGTGACAGAGCAAGATTCAGAGGACAGGAAGAAATGGAAAGAGATGATCTGCTGTGCTGACCCCTAATGGGAACAGCTGAAAGAAAAAGAAGAAAAGCAGAAAATAGGAAATCCCAGTAAAAGGACATGCTTGGATACAAATGTGTAACAACCAAATTTATTAAAAAACGTCACAAAGCTTTCGGGCTTAATGCCTTTCCTCATTGTGTAGCAAAACAACAATGAATGTCACATTTACATAGAAATGTATTTATTTATTATTATTTATTTATTTGCAGTTTGTTTATCAGGATAGTCCATTAGACCAGAAATGGCCCGTTTTCAAATGAGCCCTAGGAAGAAAAGCTCCAGAAGGTTGATTACATAATACAAAGTAGGAAAAAATTATAGTGCACATTAAAAACTGTAATTATGCATAAATACAGTAAATCAGAAAAAATATATAGGAAGAAAATACGTATGTACAATGAGATTCATCAAAGATTGTCACATTAAAACAAACATCTGGATTAATAGTGGGTAGTATTTGTTATATGGAGTAACAAAAAAATGCCAGTTTAACTTGCACTAGTGTTTCTAGTGTTATAGAAGTAAGATAGGCATTATTGGGTCAGCAGGAGAGTTAGAAGATTAGGAAGAAAGTGTAGTAGATATTAGGTAGGGTGGGAGCATGAGCATTTCCATTGTGAGGTTAGGTATGAGTGAAGTGAGGTTTTGAACAAGGAGAGACTGCTGTAGTGCAGATGGAGGCTGAAAGAGAGTTCCAGAGGCATGCTAGTGAGAAGGACATCAGTTGATTTCCAGATGGACGTGAGGGTCTGTGCAGTTTGATTAAGTTGTGAGAATTTGATCTTAAGAGTCAGTCAGGTTTATGCATTTCAAAGATATTTGCTAGGGAGGGACAGAGAGATGGGTTGTGGATCAGTTTATGAGCTTGGAGAAGTTGGGTGTGACTGAGGAAGTTGGGTAGCTCAATCCAGCCTAGTTGATGAAGAGAAAGGCAATGGTGAGATGAGGCTCTGTGACCTGTGGCAAATTTGATTATTTTATTGTAGCAAGATGAGAGTTTTGCTTTAAGGGAGGATTGCAGGTTGGTGAGGATAGTTGCACCATAAAGTAGAGATGGGATCAGGTAAGTATTAGCTAGTGTGGCTCTAGTAGAGGGGGAGATGAAGCGACTATGCCAGTAGAGCATACCAAGCTTTTTATGGGTTTTGTTGATATTGGATTGAAGATGCTTGTCAAATTTCAGTTGGTCATCTATGATTATTCCTAATAATTTTGCGTCGGAGACTATTTCTAGGGAAGTATTGTTTTTTTCTGGCAATTGTAAAGGATTTTTATCTAGGAGAGAGTTTTTAGAGGGGTAGAATAGCATAAGTTTGTTTTTTGTAGCATTCAGAGCCAGCTGCTTATCAAGCATCCACTGTTCAGTAGAGGAGAAAGCTGCTTGTGTAAGGTAGTTAAGAGTGGTGATAGAGGGGGAAGAACAGATTATAGTAGAATCATCTGCGTATTGGATGAGGGTGGAGTTTGGGATGTCATGGTAAAAATCATTTATGAATACATTAAATAATAGGGGACCTAGAATAGAGCCCTGGGGATGCCTGTGGATATATTGAGGAATGGAGAGGAAGCCTTGCTCCATTTGACTGCTTGCTGCCTGTGGGTGAGATAGTTTGAGAACCACTGGGTAGTGGAAGGGGACAAGTTTAGTTTAGTGAGTATGGTAAGGAGCAGGTTGTGGGTAATGGTGTCAAATGCCTTAGAGAGGTCTAGGAGGAGAGTGGATATGAAATGGCCAGAATCATGGGCTTTATTTACTGATTCAAGGAAGGAGAGGAGGACAGTAAAGGTACTATGGCCAGGATGAAAACCATGCTGTGTTGGTGTTAGAAGTTGGTTATTAATGAGATAGGGTAAGAGTTGCTGGTGGACACACTTTTCGAGTAGTTTAGATATGTGGGACAGGATCGCAATAGGGCGAAAGTTGGTTATTTCATAGCTGTTGCTGCCTTTATGGAGAGGGATAATGAAGGCTTTATTCCATAGCTTTGGGACTTGGCCTTCTAAGATAGAACGATTAGTGAGTATGTTGATGGGGAGGGTTATTGCTTCAGAAGCTACTTTTAAGAAATAGGAGAGGATTTCGTCAGGGGCATTTGAGCTGGGTTTTAATTTTAGGAGAAGTTTTTTTTATAGTTGATATGGAGATGGGATTGATGGAGAAAGGTGGAGCTAGAGGGCATGGGGTGTTTAGGGAGGAAGGAATAGGTGTAGGTTGAGGGTGAGTGCCTAAGTTGTTGGTAAAAGTTGATGTTAGTTTGCTAATGAAGTCTATGAAAAAGAAGTTAAATTTGGTTAAGTCTGTGTCAGATACATCTAGGTGAGGACTAGGGTTTTTTTCAGCTTTGCCTGGGTTGAGGAGGGCTGAGATTCCCTTCCAAAAACGTTTGGGATTGGTAGTATGGTTGGTTTGGAGGGTATGCCTTATGGTCAGAAGCAATAGGTTTTTTAACCTTGTTTCGTAGTCTTTTATATTCAGTGAGGGTAGTGTTAGTTTTATTTTTTGGTATACTGCCCAGGTTTTGTCACAGAGTCACATGGTAGCTAGTGTGTTTTTAGTTAACCAAGGTACTGGGTTACTTTTAGTACTCTTAATTTATGGGGCTAAGGAGTTAAGTAGGTTTATGAAAGTATTGTTAAAGTAGGATTGAGCATTGTCTAGGGGAGGGTTTTTAGTGGGTTCCAGTTGGTGTTTTTAGTATGTTAGTGAAAGTTTCTGGATTGAAGTTTTTAAGGAGCGAGAGGTAGTAAAGATGTGGGTATGTTGCACAGAGGAGGGGAGATGGTGGGCGAAAGTGGGGAAATGGTCAGCTAGTGGGTCTCGGAAGATACCACTGTCAGAGATATTTTGAGGATGGGATACTAGAATCCAGTCTATGATACTTCCAGTAGTGGAATTTTTTGAGGGTCTGGTGACAGAATTGATTAACTGCATGAACTTATACAAATTAATGTTAAGGAAATAAGTAGGGGATTGGATTGTGGCCCAGTCTTTGTTAAAATCACCCAGTATAATGGTTTCTTGGGTGATGTTAGTGGAAACCCAGGAGAGAATGTCTTCTAGAACTGAGATATTGTCACCGGGGGGGATATAGAGGAAGAAGACAAATATATATTTATGTTTGTTTAAATGGAGTAAGGCTGGTATAGCTTCTGCTTTATTGAAATTAGAGAAGGGTTTGGTATAGGGGGTGACTAGGAACTAAGCAGAGTATAGGTGTGTGACACCACCCCCTTTTTATTTGGTTCTGTCTTTTCTCAGTATACGGTAGTTGGGGTGTAGCAGTTCTGAATCTTTTATGTGAGGCTTGAACCAGGTTTCTGAGATGTAGAAAATGTCTGGCTGATTGTGTAGTGACCAGCCATGAATGTTTGGTATTTTACTGCAGAGGCTTTGAGTGTTAAGGGCAGAGAATGTGAGGGAGTTTGTAGTTGCAGGAGGGAGATGGGGTTGGGAGGACAAGTCATGAGAGGAAGAGGGACCAGGATTTGGGGGTATGTCACCAGAGAAAAGGATTGAGATATGATGTTGGGAAAGAGATTTTCTTAGCTGGGTATAGTAAATGAAAAAGATGAGTTTAGAGGGTATTTGAGTAGAGTGATTTAGTGTCCTATTTGTAGTTAGGACTTTATAGGGGAAGAGCATAGTAGAATTGAAGTGGAATAGAAAAGGACATATGTGGATGGAGTTGTTTGTAGCATTTGTGATACATGATATAGTGGTATGAAATTGGGGGGGGGGGTGGTTGATATATTTTGATTGAGTTAGATAGTTTAGTAGAAGTAAGGTTGTTAGCAGTAGTGTTTGTGTTAGTATGGTTTGAGTTTTTAGGGACATTGCTTTGGTTTATATGAAGGTACCGTGAATTTAAGTTGTAGGTAATTTATTGGTTATTGGGTGCAAGATTTTTGGTTAGTAAGATAAGTAGTTTGTGGTGTTAAAAGTTTGTGGGGGTGGACTGTTTCTGAGAGAAGTTAAGAAGGGGGGACTAGGTAGTAGTGTGGTGGCTAAATTGGATTGGCTGAATGGTGTTGCCTAATTTGGATTGGCTATTAGATATGGTGGGTGTGGTGAGGTAGTTATAAATGTAGAGCTGCTGGGGGTGGGTAGGATTTGGGGGTAGGGTAGGGGATTGGAATGAGCCCATAGGGCGAATGGAGCGGGTAGACCAAGGAAGGAGAAAAGCAGGACAATGAGAAAAACAATCAGTGTAGTGGAAGGTGAGTAAGGAGGAATGTAAGCAGTGGGTAGAGGGATGCTTAGGATAAAGGCATAAGGGAAAGGGTATGAGAAAAATTCAGGGGTAATTAGGAACTGATAATAAGGGGGTTGGAATGGAGTGAGCAGGGACTCTAGCTTTTATGAATATAGTGAGTGAAGAAGAAAGAGAGAGGAGAGAGGTTATGGATGGATAAAGACTGCCATATAGTGGACAATCCTGTAATTGTAGTAAATGGAATCACTGTAGGAGGTGGAAAGGTAAGAGGCAGTGAGAAATTCAGAAGAATAAGAAGTGGGAGACCAAGATAAGGCAGGTATGGGGGGGATAGAGTGTTATATTTGAGAGGTAGAATTATCAGTAAAAGACAGAGAGAAGCTCAAACAATAGGAATTGGAGGAATAAGATAAGGCAGGTGGGGGGGCCCCAGTGAAAGGGATATGGCTTCTCTAGCTATTCTGGTGGGATTTGGGGTAGGGTAGGGGAGTGGAGTGAGCCCATAGGGCGAACGGGGCAGGTGGGGGGGGTCACAGTGAAAGGGGTATGGCTGCTGGCTATTCTGGTCATGATCCTATACTAGTACTTGGCAAGTGGTGGAGCATAATCACATTTAAAGTAATGGGTATAGTACATATATTAACATACTTTCTTTTAATCCTTAGAGTTCACTTCTGGAAGGAGTTAGACTATACTTGTAGGGGAGAGAGACACACTGGGTGTGACTGGTATCAGAGATTGGTCTTGGATGTCCAGGAGGGCAGGGCTGATAAATAAAACAATTTGGCAGTGAAGGTTGGAGAGCTGGAGAAACAAAACATAAGGGGTGAGTGGCTTGTAAGCTGAGGTAAAATAGTAAGAGTTTTATGGATTGAGCAGCAGTTGAGATTATGATACAATTAACAGGTTAAGCAGCAGTACAGTACAAAGAAAAACAAGCAAATAACACTTCAGGTGAACTACCTGTTTAGGATAGGCAATAGAATACGACGAAAAACAAGTATCACAGTTACAGTTTCAATATGACAACATTGCTGTGAAACTTAAAAAAATACAATATCAGAGTTTAGTTTCAATATGACAAGTTTAGCTGTGAATCTTAAGCTGCATAATGTTGTTTAAAGTGTACAGAACTTGGTATGAGTTTAAATGTAACAACAGGCTGAGTGAAATGATACATTTCTATGGATAGGTATCATTCGTATAAGCAATGTAACCTTGAAAAGTCAGATGGACAATTTAGCAGACTCGGCATTCGCAATGCTGGGTTGAGTTGGTTTCAATGAAGTAATATGCGGATAGCAGGGAATATATTAAAAATGCCAATAAGGTGATACACATATAACAGATTGTAGGCAAACGAGTTGTTGATGTGGTTTAATGGGGACTATCTTACTTGTTACTCGCTTTGGAGCAGGTAAACATGAGAGCAAGGTTGGGAACAACTCTGTTGTAAGTTTGGTGGGCAACCACGTGGTAGAGGTTTACGATAGAAGATTGTGTGCACTTTAAAGTTGTGGAAAGCACATTAAACTGAAATAAAACATGCAGAGCTGCAATACAGGTACTTGGTATTACTGGTTGGGCGTTTAAGGAGAGAACCAGTAGTGGTAGGTGCGTGTGTCGCATTGTGTGGCACAGTAAGGGAGTAATGTCTTTAATAAAAATAAGAAACACAAAAATAAAACCCAGGAGCCTACTGCTTCAAAATAAGCCAATATAAATACACTGTAGAAATTACTACACTTTTGCAGGTTTAAGTCACACTTTTTCATGAGCACATTCAGCAAGATAATCATCTGAGGTACAAACTACAGGAAGGATACCCAAGTCATGATTAAGGCAACAAATGTACAGGAGCCATAAACAACAAGATAAACCTCACAGGTATGCTAGAGAATGCAACAAAATGCAGGTTTCAGAGCACAATATCATCGGAGATATACAGATATCACATTATGCAACAGTGGAACATTTATGCACTGTTAGTCATTCCATGAAGACATTCTATAAGAGTACTATCTGGGAATGTATACCTCAGAATTAGAGTATGATGAGCTATGCTACAGACTGAACTAGAGCAGATCTCAACAGGTTAAGGTACAAACAGTAATACAGCAAAAAACATGTAAAAACAGATGCATACTCACAGAGTATGGGATAATGAGGCAGAACGCACAGCAGCCACAAGGAGAACAGTGGCAGTAAATGTTGGAGAGTTTCTTTTAATCCTTTACAGTTCACTTCTAGAAGGAGTTAAACTTTCCTTGTAGGGGAGAGAGACACACTGGGTGTGACAGGTATCTGAGATTGGTCTTGGATGTCCAGGAGGGCAGGGCTGATAAACAAAACAATTTGGCAGTGAATGTTGGAGAGCTCCTTTTAATCCTTTACAGTTCACTTCTGGAAGGAGTTAGACCTTCCTTGTAGGGCAGAGAGACAGACTGGGTGTGACTGGTATCTGAGATTGGTCTTGGATGTCCAGGAGGGCAGGGCTGATAAAACAATTTGGCAGTGAAGGTTGGAGAGAGAGTATGGGATGACGAGGCAGGACGCACCATGCATTTAAAGCAAATCACATGACACAGAGCCAGTAAGACTCAATTAATGCTAATAGATGCATTGATTCCTGGATTAGTATCTGTTCTAGTTTAAATTTGAAAAAGCACTTAAAGATATGAGACAAGTAGAGAATACAAAAATCCAGAAATAGATACCTTCCCATGCTTGAATTGTACTTGTTGTAAAGACATAATGAATGATCATCACAAAGACCTCATTTTAGTCATAATAGATACCTTCCCATGAGATGTGAGATCTTAGTCATGGGGAGTTATCACTAGAGTACACTCCTCTAATAGTGAGGGAATATAGCATTTCTATCCATCTCACACTTCTGTAACAATATTCTTCAAACAATGCATTTTACCTATGTATGATATAATAATATATATATATATATATATATATATATATATATATATATATATATATATATATATATATATATATATATACACACACACACACCTGTGTATGATATAATTAAATCCATCAACTATTAATTACTTTTTCCGTCCTCTTATTCCCTCCATCCCCACTCCCTCCCTTCCCCACATCCTATATCATCACATACCTACCAGAACCACTTTCCCCTTGAGCTAACTTTCCTGCACTACCTCAACTTCTTCTCCTCTCATTTCTTACCCTACTCCACCTTTCCTCCTCTTCATTACCAGTTTCTCTGTTCTAAACTGGCTACCTACCTCATTTAAACCTATATACTAGACTATGTACAATGTTATTTCTATGACTGACTGTATGTAAATGCTTCATTTCCTAACTGTTCTAGTAATTTGTGTCTTACACTATTTACTAAGAAATGTATTTTGTTAACTCTTAGTAAACTATAATGTAGAATGTAACTTGCTTGCTAAGATTGTCTTGGAGCTTTTCTCTCCAGGCTTCCGCTGAAAATGGGCTAAAACCTAGCCAAACCTTCCCTCTAAACAAAGTAAAATAAAATAAAATAAATAACTGATGTTAGTGAGGATTGGTCTAGCAAGCAAGAATAATAACTTAAGTTGTTGAAAAAATGGCTGGAACCTCTAGATGTCTCCTATCCTCACTTTTCAACATATATTCTCTGCACTTCCGTTTTTTTAATTTTCCTTCTGTCTCAAGACACCTGCATAACTACCAGACCATTGTCAGATAAACATTTTGTATTTGTCTTGCATGAATTCAACATCTCTGTCTCCATTCCTATCTTTCAAGGTTCCTCTAACTGCAGTCATATTTCCCTGATGAAAGTATAGTCACTTCCATGGGTACCTGCTCCTCAGTAAGTCTATTCATCCCCCTTTACTTTTTTTCTAAAGTCATCACTTAGGGTGATATATGGTTCCTGCTTCATCTATTCTCTGCCCTGTTCATGTTTTATCACAAAAATTTAAGTTCCTCATCATCATGGATACCACTACTGTTACTCTCTTCATATCCTTAAACATCTTTTCAAAATCCTCCATGTTTTCTAATGGGCTGTATAAATGTCTTATTTCCCAAACTCATACTGTACACAATTTCACATGTTCATTCTCTTTCACAGATGTATTTGCCACCTTCAGTGTTTGGTGGATCATTATAAGGACATTTGTTACCCCCCACTATACTATGCCGTGTTACCTCCTTGCCTATCTCCTTATCTTTTGTGTTTACCTCCTTCTCAGTTTCACTTCATGCAGAACTATTATATCTACCCTGTTCTTCCAGCTTAACTCAAATCCCTGTTTAGCAAGGTAAACAATCATTACCCAATGTTCAACAACTCAGCAGAAACTCAGCCCATCCTTCTCCAGTATCTACTGCCACCCTAACATCTCTTCCTTCTTGTGGTGAGTTCACTAAGAATTTTTGCATGTGACAATCTATCCCTTGCAATGTGGATACAATGATGCAGCGAAATGTCTCATAGCCTTAATATGGTGTTCTTCTGAGGATCTTCCCGATTTAGCGTGGAGTTGCCACTAGAGCAGCGCCTGTTAAACAAGGTTAAACTCTTTCTGGCTCCAGAAAGTCTGTTCTTCAATTTTTCCCTTAGAACTGCTCTGTTAGGAACCTAAACAGTTTACACCTTCACTAAAAAGTGCAGCACTTGTTCCAAATAGCTTTTTCTTCTCAAAAAGCTCAGCACTTGTCTTATAAGCATATCCCTTGTCTTATAAGCATTCTCTTTGCAGGTCAAGCACTCCTATATTATACAAATCTCTCACTAGCAAAACCCCCCAGGAGTGCCCACTTGCCTGCTAAGCCCACTACTTTTCTGTCTCATACCAACTCATAATTCTTTCTAGCATGTCAAAGGGTCAGATGCTGGCGTCCTCTCCTGCCCAGTTGGTGAATCTGGGAATTCTGAGACAATGTTGCAATTGCCTCATGTACACGGACAACCCTCTCCTCCTCCCACGTAACACTAACACTTGTGAGAGATGCAGCTATTTAGCCAGACTGGAGGCTGAGCTCTCTCAACTCAGGACTGGCAAGACCAGGCAGGAGGAGAAGGCAACTACACACACCACAATACCAGTCTCACATAACTCAACCACACCACTGAATCAAACACATAAACACACTAAGACATACTCGGAGGCTCTGAGTAAAATTTACCTAAACAGCAGAGGCCTCCAAAGCAGACACCCAAGCAACTGCAAACTCAATACACCACACAAACAACACATAAACAACAAAATCAGTGTGCAAAGCAGTCACTGCCCTTAAGGCCAAATACAACACCAAACATACTTGTCATAGGTGACTCCATAGTCAGACACACTGACGTCCGCTCACCAGACTGAGTAAGGAGAAGGTCACAGTAAGCTGCCTGTCAGGCGCTAGAATCCGCCACATAACGCAAGCACTCAGGTCTCTCAACAGCAGGTACAAGTACGACTCAGTCATTGTCCACGCTGGTGTCAACGACCTGAGACGTACCTCCTTGGACTACATGAAAAGAGACATTGAGGAGCTCTCTGATTATGTAGCCCAGGCAGGTATGACCCTGACCTTGAGCAGTATCCTACCTTCACCTAGAATTATGCCACAATACAGTGATAAGATGATCAGCTTTAATAATTGGCTTAAATTCTGGTGTCATTCAAAGGGGATCCAATGTCTGTCTGCCTGGGATGACATGCTGGACAAGCCACGCTGCTTCGCAAGGGACGGCTTGCACCTGTCACCCCTAGGCTTCCGGATATTGGCAAAGGCTCTTGCCACCCCCATAGTGCCTTTTTTAGGCAAGGCTCAAATTCTAAACATACCACCCTAGAACACAAAAAAGGAAAAAAACTAAGGGTAATGCTGCTAAATGCCAGAAGTCTCAATCTCAAGATGCACGCACTCGAGGCCCTTCTCAGTATGGAGAACATCGATGTCTGTGCTGTGACAGAAACCTGGTTCAAGGTTCCTGAGAGCACCCCAGCACTATCAGGTTTCACCTCATATCATGCGTTCCGGACCCAAAATCCGGACAACACCAAGAAAGGAGGGGGGGGTGCCCATATTCATAAAGGACACCCACACCTCAAGGTTGGTGGCAACGCACGATGCATCGGAGACCATCCAGGTGCAATTAACCATAGGCAAGACTGCTCTGCAATTTGTAGCATGTTACAGGCCACCCTCTCAAACTCAGGATCCTCACATGGCCTTCCTGAAAACATTGGAGGGGATAAATGTATCTCCAAACACCATCATACTAGGTGATTTCAACTACCCTAATATAGACTGGGAACACTACTCAAGCCCAAACACTCTAGCCCAAAGGTTCCTGGAGTTCATAAACTCAAATGCCATGGAACAACTAGTCACCATCCCCACAAGAGGAGAAAACATACTTGATCTCATCATCATGAACATGGGATCACAATGTTCAACACCGGAAGTATACCCCTCACTAGTGAGATCAGATCATAAACTAATCTCGCTGGTGGTCCTCATCCCGCCCACACCTGAAATAAAAAAGACCACAGTGAAAAACTTCTCAAAAGCCGACTTCACACTTCTAAAAACTAGCGTGGTCTCCTTTAAGGCCCCTGAGCCAGTGGTAAACATTACTCAAACCGTTGAATCACTTACAAATGCCTTCTACCAGCACCTACAGGACTGCATGGATCAGGCAATCCCAAACAAAACTAAGACTCTTTGTACCAAAGGCAGCGTCCAGTCTGGTGGACCCCAGCCATAAACAAGCTCTACAACAAAAGGAGGAAGCTACTACAAGATAGAGCAAAATCCTTGAAAGGTAAGACACCTTTGATCATTATAAGTAAAAAACTAAGAGCTCTCATAAAATCATCCAAGGCAAATTTTGAGAGAAAAATCGCCAAGGACTCAAAAGACAATCATAAGGCCTTCTTTAGCTATGTTAGAAACCTAGGAGGAAACTCCCAGATATGCTCAGAATTAGTTCAAAATGATGTGAAGATTACTGAACCTACACACATTGCCAACATACTGGCTGACAGGTTCGGTGCAAACTTCTCCCCCCCTCCCCCCCAAAAGGAGAGATATCTATATCAGAGGATTTTAGCCCCCCAAACATCTCCAACGCCCAGGTGAGAACTGCTCTCTCCAAGGCAAAAAACACAGCATCCATGGGACTGGATGGTGTCCCCGGCTGTGTGCTCCACAAACTCAATGAGGGAATTAAACCCGCAGTCAGGACAGCTGTTTCATCTTAGCCTCACCTCAGGATACGTACCCAAGGAGTGGCGCACGGCGACTGTGGTCCCACTTCACAAAGGCGGTGCCTCCACCGACCCTGGTAATTACTGTCCCATTAGCTTGACAAGCCTTATCTGCAAAACCATGGAGAGGATCATAATGGAACTCATAAATAAAGACATAGGGAACTTGCAGACTTTGGATCCAACCCAGTTTGGCTTTGTCAAAGGCAGATCATGCCTTTTAAACTTGGTTGACTTTTTCGAGACAGTCACCAAGGCCATTGATGAGGGAAAGGCAGTCCATACAGCCTACCTTGACCTGGCAAAGGCCTTCGACACAATACCCCACTCAGGTATCATCGAAAAACTCATCAGCTTGAATGTAAACCCATACATCACAAGATGGGTTGCAAACTGGCTAAGTGACAGAACCCACAGGGTCAGAGTTGCTGGAGCCATGTCAGACTCAAAGCCTGTCACAAGTGGTGTCCCACAGGGCTCAGTCCTGGGTCCACTCTTGTTCGGCATCTACTTTTCTGAAGTACAAGCAAACACAGGAGGGTTATGGCTGACAAAGTTTGCAGATGACTGCAAACTGCGCGCCATAGTCGAAAACACATCTGACACAGATATCCTTCAGAAGGGCCTCACAGAAATGGATAACTGGTGCCAGACCCATGGCCTAAAGTTAAATGCCAAGAAATGCATAGTCATACCCTTCGGGAAAAACAAGGTTACCCCTAGCTACCATATAGGTGGCAATCCACTGAGCACAGAAGAAGTCATCAGGGATCTGGGGACCCAGGTTGACAGTAGCCTTTCGTTTGACACTCATGTTGCTAAAGTAGTTAGGAAAACCTTCTACATTGCCCACCTGATCATGAAGGGATTCACATCTAGATCAAGGGAGGTCATCGTCGCCCTGTACTCATCACTCATTAGACCTATGATTGAGTACAATGCCCCATTCGGAATGTATCTGACCCGACACCTGCAGCAGCTGGAAAGGCCCCAAAAGTTCCTCACCAAAAGGATAAAGGGTCTCAAAAATATGTCTTATGCTGCCCGACTGAAAGAACTCCAGCTCTATTCAGTCTCATACCGCTTGCTCAGAGGTGACCGGTGCCTGACATATAAGGCCATGTCAAACCCAGATTTGATGAATATGCTTCACCTCAAAAAATCTAGATCCCTCAGAACCACAAGGGCGGGAGACTTAAACCTTGACACGGTTATTAATAGAATGTGCTGGAGGGACAAATTCATCACCCAGAGACTCCCTATGCTGTGGAACAAAATCCCGGTACATGTGAGGCAGAGCACCTCGCTGGCCTTGTTCAAGAGGAATCTTGACCAATGGATGAGAGATCGCAGATATACCCCAGGGATTACTTCAGTGTCACTGCTTGACAGAGGCACAGCAAAATAATAGGCATAGTTTTATTCAAACTAAAGGGGTGGCGAAAGCCACATAACTATGGGCTAGGCTTATTAATGCCCTTGGGCAGATAGCCTAGTATGAACCTATGAACCTATGAACCTATGAACAACCCCCCCTTAACTTCCCATTACCTAGTTCTTCAACCCTTCCTTCCTTCCCTAACTTATAAGTATCTTATAACTTGATTCTGATTACCTTCACTAAATTATCTTCCCTTATACACCTGCTAGCAACCTACAACAGCATATCTTACCGGTAATGCTTCTAATGCTGAATAAATAAAGGCCAGCTTTCAGCTCCTTTTGACCCCAGATTGTGTGTAGCAGCTACACACAGTTTGTTATACTCTACTTCCACCTGATGATCATCATCCTCTAAGTTTAGCTCACTTTAAACTTATAGGTGTTAAACATGGCACCCCCGAAGTGGATATGTTACTATGTTGCACCCTCCTTCCCTTTGAACTAATATGTTCTGAACACATTTAGTCATCACCCAACTAAGTATATTAGCGTACCCCCTCATAGATATCATTGTGCTTGGAGCACTTCCAACAAAGGTCATACCCTCTCAACACATGAACAGCACCACTTCTTATTGACTTTTTTGTTGCATGTTGTGATGATAGGAGGTACTGCCAGCCATGCTAATAGTAGGGCAGTGGATGTATGACTTGTGCCAACACAGCTAGCTGGAATTTTGTAAATAATTATATGCCATTTGTATATCAGACTAGTTTGTACAGATGCTGTGCCCAAAATGTATTTGTGAGGTTTACTTGTGTTAAACTGTATCAACAGTGCACCCTGCTGGAATGAAAACAAATGTACATGTATTATTGAACTGAATTAAATGTATATGTTTTAATGGAGGACACTGGGACAGCAAAGGTTAAACAGCTAGCTTACTTTAAGAAAAATAAGGAAAATGTAAATAAGCTGCTAAAGCATTAAAACAGCACCCCCCAGAGATAAATAGGTCTAGAGACAGTGGGTCTGGAAGAAGCCTTTGTTCATTAGATCAGTAAAAAGAGGGGAATCCCCAGGCACTGCAGTAAACATTTAGATGTGTTTGTAGCCATCTATGTTAAATTCCTGTCTCAGCTTCACAGGGGGTAAATGTAAGAACCTAGATTCAGATGACCAGATGAAGTCATTCTGCAAACCATCTAGGAGAAAAGTTTAGTTGTGTAAGTAAACTTACCATAACAGTAGATGTTCAAATGATCACTGCTGCAGTAGCCTTAGCTATATGGGTTGTATTCTGGTAAGGATATAACAGATGACTAGTTTACAAAGCTTCAGGACACCTTTCACATGCCCATACTATCAGGCAGCTCAAGCAGAGCTGACTCAAAAAAAAGTTTGGATGCCAAGTCCTTCAGACCTTTTCTGCCAACAGAGAAAGGGAGAGGGATGGGGAGGCTGAGCCCTGAAAGGACAATACTAGCAGGAACAAAAAATAAATAACCCCACCCTAGCATAAACAACATACCAAAACCAAGGGGATGGTGGAGGGAGGGAGTGGCTACTGCAGCAGTGATCATTCAAACATCTACTGTTATGGTAAGTTTACTTACATAACTATACTATGTCCATCATATTGATCACTGCTACAGTAGCCTTAGTTATATGGGTGTATTACCCTAGCTTACTATATTTGGTAGGAGGGAGGAGAAGAGTCCAGAAGCCCCTGGAAAATGGTCCTTGCAAAGCCTGATCTAGATGTAGAGAAGGAATAAAGCTTGTATGTACATATGAAAATATGTACAGAGGACCAAGCTGCTACTTCTAGAATACATATAATATCCAACTATTACCAAAAAGCCATAGATAAATCCAAGGTCCTGGTTCAGTGTGCCTTGACCCTGCCTGGAATATTTTTGTTGAGGTGAGTATAACAAAAGGTAATAGCTTTTGACAACCATTAGGAAATAGTCTGTTTTGACACAGGTTGTCCCTTCTTCTTATCTTCACTAGAAAAGAACAATTGATCTGAAGATCTGAAAGATTTAGTTATGTCTAGATAGTATCACAGGTATCTGTATACATCCAAGGAATGGAGTATTCTTTTAGCCTCAGGTTTGGGTTCAGCAAAGAAAATAGGGAGATAGTTTGGCTTAAAGTATACTTAGATATCACTTAAAAGAAAGATTACTTCTCAAAGAAACCCTGTGCTTGTGAAAAAAGAGGTAGGGTTGACTCATCGTAAGAGCTTGCATCACATTCTTCTTGCAGAGGTCAGAGCAATCAGTAAAACCATTTTCCATTTTAAGAACCTCTCAAGTCAGCTAGGTTAGCTGGATCAAATGGAGCAAGTGTTAACTTCTCTAACACAAAATTAAAATCCATATGTTTCTGACACAGAACTGCATTGAAAGAGGAGGATCCATGGGCAGACAAGCTGCAATGGCCAATAAGTGAATCTTGACAGAGGAGTAAGAAAGGCCATAGGATAGTAACACACACAAATATTGTAAAACCAGATAACAACTTGCCCTGAATGGATGCTGGTTAAGTTGCTGACACCAACAAGAAAACCTTTGCCATTTGCTTATATATGATTTTTAGGTTTTCTTGCCTCCATTAATACCTACTGCACATCCACACTAAAGATGTGCCTAAAAGGAATTAAGACCTTGTCAGCCAGACAGTCAACTGAAGTTGGTTGGTGTTGGACTCTTTCAAACACCCTTGTTCTCATGTGAGTACATCCAGTTTGTGAGGAAGCCATTTCCCAAAGAAGGAAGAACCATAGTTGCCTGGGCCAGGAGGGAGTCACCACAATGATAGTAAGTGATTCCTTCAGAATCTTCAGAAGTACCTGGAGATGAGCAGAAAGGGTGGAGAAGCATACAGAAACATTCTTGTCTGAGGAAAAGGAAAGACAACTAACTTCCAGGCTTTCTTGCATGCAGTCCTGGACCTTCCAGCTGATTGTTCAGAGGATGCAAAGAGGTCTACATGGGGAACTCCCCACAGATGGCTCGAATCTTGGAAAACCCCACCACCTGATCTAATTTCCATTTATAATGGTCTGCCTTGGCAGGCTTGGCTTGTCTGCCACTCAATTATGCCCGGATGGAGTGTAGGGTGCCTGAAGAGTGAGTCTGTGTTGTAAAGCTATATCCAAAGCTAGCATGCCTAGTCTACAAAGGGGTTATGACCTGGTTGCCCCTAATATATTGATGTACCACATGACAGTGTCATTTTCTGTAACACCTTGAGGAAGTTCTGGGACAAAAATGATTCAGGGTTGAGTGCCTTGATCATGGAAAACACCGATTTTATATTTATGTGCTTGCATCTGTACTTGGTGTCTTATACTTTTATCCTTCCTGTAACAGCTTCCCAAGCAAAGTCTGCTGAGTCTTTGAAAACTAACTGCTCTGGAACATGGAGGCAGAAGGATGCATCTGGATTTAGGGATATAGCTTGTCTCCACCAAGCCCCATCACTGGGATTTCAAAAGAAAGGATGTTGGTGCTGGGACCAAAGACACTTCAGATACCACTGTATCTTTCTCATGTGGAGTCTTTTCAGGGGTATCATGAGAATCGTAGAACCCATAAGACCCAACATCCTGAGGTATTCCCTACCAGTGACTGATGTCTGAGTGGAAAATCCTAAAATTAGATCTAGATAGAGATCTATTTTTTTCTTGTGGAAGAAAAGCCGTTTGAACTGTGGTGTCTAGTTGATATCCCAGAAACACAATCCTGTGAGGAGTCAAGAAAGACTTTTGAACATTCTCTGTGAATCTCAGCACAAGTAAGGCATCTCTCACCCAAGAGACAGAGCAATTTCTGGCACTTTGAAAAATGAGTCTGGAAAGATAAGCAGCTCATCAAAATATGGTAAAATGTGGATGCCCTGTAGCCTGCAATGAGCTATAAGTGGGGCTAGATTTCAGAACACTCTTGGTGCAATGGATAGGCAGAGAATTGATAACGTAATCCAGTCACACAAAACCTTAAGAAACACATAAAATCTGGATGAATAGGGATGTGATGATAAGCACCTTTTAAATCTAGTGTTACCAGGAAATTTGAATGACGAAGAACAAGAAGTAACATCATTTTGAATATAGGCACTATCACAAACAGGTTTAGGAAAGAAAGATCCAGAACTGGTCTCCAAGCATTTTCTTTCTTTGACAATAAAAATATTCTTGAATAAAACACCTTTCCCAATGGGGAAGGGAGAAATGGCTCTATCAATCCCTGGGACAGCATGTGATGAAGTACAGGGGGAAATAAAAGAGTCTGGTCTGGAAGATAAGGAATCAACTCCTGGAAAGGAAGAATTTCCTCCCATTACCATCTGTAACCTTGATGAATGATCATCAGAACTCATTTGTCTAAAACTATCTGTTGCCAATCAGAATAGTGGAGATTCAAACTTTCTGGAAGACTAAAGGTGGTGCCAGACTGGAAGGGGGGGGGGGGCAAAGTCTCTTAAATAGTCATTCTGACTTATTGAAGTGTCCTTAGTTTGTTGAGTTTTCAGAGCTCATCTTGGAACCCCTTTGCCAACTGGTTAAATGCTTGTCTACCTGCATTTTGTTGAGACTACTTATTCTGTTTCTTACCAAAACTGGATGAGGAGTTACAGAAAATTTGGAAAATTTAGAAGAGAGATGAAAATTTTTAGACGCTCCCTGTATCAATGTACCCTTTTCATCACATGTTTTGATCGCCTCTGAAGCAGAGAAGCCAAAAACTTAATCTCTATCCAATGGAGAATTTAAAATCTAATTTTTAACATCATCTTAAAGGTTCTGAGAACACAGCCATGCAAAGAATTATTAGTGGCCATAGACCTTGAAGTATCAACAGAGTCATACACACACTCTGTTTACATTGAGTAGTGACTTGAACAATAGAAGAAATTTAATTATTTTTCCTCACACGAATAATGTATATAAAACTTTCCTTATACTTTCACAATTAGTCAGGATAAAACTTATCATATGAGCCTGGCAATTCAAAATTCTGAAATTTAAAATTGCAAAAGCACACACTTTTCCCCATATTCATCAATAATCTCGCCATCTTTATCAGCAATAGTATTATTAGAAGTAACTACATGTTTAGCAGCAGAAGGATTAACTAAAGCTATAGATGCTAGAACAGGTTTGTGAAGACTGTATAAAAACTTAAAAGACTGAGAAACTTTATACATCATGTATGCCTTTCTAGTGGCAGCTGGTGCAACTTCCCTAGGGATGAGCACAACATTCTGGCCAAACATGGAAGGCTACCCTGCTCCCTCTCCTAGGACTAACAAGAGTGACTCACCCTTATTCACTGAGGGGACCTAACAATTGCAGAGGATGTGGCTAACCCCTCAATCCATACTGGCTGTGAGTGCTACACCAGAGGAATTTGGAATAAAAGATGAGGTATGAGGTACAACAAATGGCCACATCAGAGTTACCCACCTGTGGCTGAGGCAATTGCCAGTCTGCTGTTGTGGCAAAGGTTGTTTGCTTAACTTTTTCTTTTTATGGCTAGAATCATGACTGACAATGGGCCTGACAGTTTGTTTCTTGGTCAGGTTGAAAATGGTGCCTTTTTCCCATGGAAAACATGCAAATGCCTGTAAAAATAAATAATCTTTAAAAAGTCACATTTTTCTCCTGACAAACCCAGTAAAAGGCACTTTAAAACACTGTGCCACCACCACAAAGTAAAATAAACACAATTTCTCCAAATAAAAAATGTTTTTCAGTTACTTTAAACAACTTTTAAATTGACAGGAAAATGGTGATTATGTTAAAAAGTACAGTACCGTCTCATGACAGTCCATAAAACACAAACTATTAGCTTTAAAATAACTTTCCTGAGGATGAATGTATAAGAAATACACAAAATTATTAAATGGAAGGCTTTTTCCCCAAAGAGAACTTATCTGCCTAACAAAGGAATGGCACAAGCTGACCATCGATCCTTAAAAGCCTCAGAGGAGCATACTGTTCGACAGCAGTAAAGCTCTGAAGGGCTTGACACCCACTCTTGTCTTTTAGTCAGCTCAGCTTCAGCTGACTGACAGTTTGGGTATATGGAAGGTGCCCTAAAGCTTTGGAAGTTGGACAGCTGTTACATCCTTGGCAGGATATAACCCATGTGCTATAGCTACTGAAACACTGATCAATATGATGAATGTCTGTTAAATTGCCAACAGTTATTCCCTGTATACTCACTGTACAGCACATAGTAATCTAACCAGCATGTAACAAAGATATATAAAAGGATTCTCCAGGTGTTTTACAGATTGTCAGGGGTTAATATAAAGTGGCATTCTTTGAGGTTTCCAGGATGGAAAAAGTTTCATTCACACATTGCTATGGATATGTCTTACTCTGCTTCCCTGGGCTTTGGGAAGCATCTATATAACCTAAGAGTATTACTTTACTTCATAACTATTTTCACCATTTCTGGTGTGAATATTGTTTTTTGCTGATATTAAAGCATCATTTACAACAAGAGTCACCTACATTAACTTCAGCAATCTGTACAGTGGCCATAGCTGACCCTCATAGGTGACTGACAATTATTTTTAATTTAATTTTTAATTTAACATTTGTTTACCAGGAAAGTCCGACTTGGAACAAAGCCAGTTTTCAGTGGAAGCCCAGGAAGAAGCACTCCAGATTCATTTCTTTGTAATGTGGGAGGAAATTGGGGTACCTGGAGAAAACCCACACAAATGCAGGGAGGACATGCAGACTCCACACAGAAGGCACTCCAGCCAAGAATCTCTTGCGGTGAGGTGACACTGCTACAGCTGCACCACTGCAATACAATTTAGTCCATAGCTCCTATATTACCACTCTTTGCAGAGACAGCATAACACCACAGTAATCACTGCCTATTTCCAATACCTACAAAAAAAAAAAACAAGATGACTAGATACACAGTCAATATTATTTAAATAATGGTATAAAAGTGCTTATGATTAATGCAGAATTGGAAAGAACTTTTCTTCATTTTGTCTTAATGCTCTCCATCCTAACTCTCTTTCAACTGAGGGAAAGCTATTACAAGAGATTATAATGTCCCTAGAGGGCACCAGCGGACAAAGCAAAAACACAGCATCACTCAGTTTAATGGACAGTAACAGGGGCTACAAACCTCATCAAGTAGGAATTTGCACCCAAATGCTAAGCCAGCTGATTTTAACTTAGACCTTCACAGGCATCTGAATACCATCAAAAAAAGGATGTGATAGATTACATGATACAGAAATTTCATTAATACACTATGTTACATTTGATCCGCGGCGGTGGTGCTGCGGTAGCGTTGTCGCCTCACAGTAAGACGCTGTCTGGTTCAATTCTCAGCTAGAGCATCTTCTGTGTGCAGACACGCATGAATGGGTGTACCTTCATTGAAGGTTGTGCATCAGGGCTGGTAACTCGGCACGTAAAAGTCAACTACCAATCATAAGTGGACCGGAGTTCCGCTGTGGCGACCCCTAACCGGGAAAAGCCGAAAGACACAACAACAACACTATGTTACATTTATGTTAGCTGAAATAATGCATGCTACACACACAGTACAAAGTTTTAATATTCAGAATGCTGATCAGAGACCTAGTTACAACAGTTCTGCAACTGCTACAGCAATGCATGCTAACAGTAAGTGCTGTCAACTTCTCACTACAAATTACCTTAGCTACCTCTGCATCCATTTGGCCACTGTGGGCACAAATCTTTCAGCATTATTACTATCTAATGTAGGCATGTTGGCAGGTATATACTTTCTACTTTCTAGACTTTAGATATCTAACAGAGAAAAACTGTCATAAGTCACAGCCTATCTTGACCTAGCCAAAGCCCTTGACACTATTCCCCACTCAGGCATAATAGATAAACTTTCCCATTTAGACATCAACCTGTATATTACCAGATGGGTAGCTAACTGGCTCATTGATAGTACCTACTCAGTCAAAATAGGGGAAGCAACCTCTAGTAGTAGACCCGTAATGAGCGGTGTACCCCAAGGATCTGTCTTGGTGCCTCTACTGTTTGGGACATACTTTTCTGAGGTGCAAGCCAAAACAAGTGGTCTGTGGATGACCAAATTTGCAGATGACTGCAAGCTGGGTGCTGTCTTAAATTCCCCTAGTGATGTGAACATCCTCCAAGAGGTCCTTACCAAAACAAATGACTTGGTGCCAGAAGCATGGCCTCAAAATGAATGCCAAGAAATGCATCATTATCCCCTTTGGGGAAAATGGTGTCCCCCTTATCACATTAATAACAATGTACTAAGCATGCAATCAGTCGTGAGGGACTTGGGAACCCAGGTTGATAGCAACCTGACTTTTGACCACCATATTGTCTCCGTTGAACAGAAGGCTTTCTACATGGCCTTCCTCATAAATAAGGGTATTTCATCCAGGAACAAAGAGGTCATAACATCCCTGTACTCCTCCCTTATCAGACCCATTATTGAGTACAATGCCCTGCAGATGCAGAAGCTGGAGAGACCACAGAGGTTCCTGACCTGGAAAATCCAGGGTCTCAAACAACTATCCTATACAGATAGGCTAAAAGCTCTGTACTTCTATTCAGTCTCATACAGACTGCTCAGAGATGACCTGTGTCTGGCATACAAGATGATCTCAGACCCAGCCTTGATGGAGTTGCTGCATATCCGTAAGTCAAACTCCACTCATGCAACCCCCATACAAGGCCTCAACCTGGTCTGTAACATTAATAGAGCTTGTCGGTGGGATAGATATCTGTCCCAAAGACCCCCCCATCTATGGAATAGACTCCCTCTCCATGTCAAGCAGAATACCTCTCTAACCCTCTTTAAGAGGAACCTGGATGACTGGATGGGAAACAGAAAATACACCCCTGGGATCCCACCTTTGTCCCTGCTGGACAGGGGAAACAGGTGCTGACTTTGTGGGAACATAGACAGCATTCTTGGCTAGGCTTTTAATGGGCTCTGGGCCAGGAGCTTACTATTATCTTATGAACCTATAAGTAGCATCTCCAGTTACCTCACCCAAGGCACACTAATGCAGAGACTGCCCTTCTCTGCTTCTGTTCCTCCTTTTTCTTGACATCTCATTGGATCTCTTGCTAAGAAGCCTGGCTTCCCTTTATTAGACCTTCACTTAGGCTTTTATTATCCTACCACAGATGTCTTCATTTATGGGGGACTGTCTCTTCCCTATTTTACTCTGTGGAATCAGAAATATTTCACTGCCTTCAGGTGCATATTATCTGTCAAAACTGCAGGCTATCTATGATTCTTAGGTTTTCATTCCTTATAAAACCAAATTGCACATCACTGCAATTAGCAGAGACATTTGACACTGAAGTCTGAGAAGTGCAGAGCATATCCTCATTCTTCTTAGAGACTTCTCTGTGGCGAACCCTTGCCACCTCCAGACAGGCCACGTAGACCATCCTTGATATGATTATGAGGTACTGAGGGCCTGCTTGACCCCCTAGGCTGTCTTTTTTCTTATTACAAAGTATGTATAAGGATTCCTGGTAAATATTAATTGATTTGTGTTTCTTTATTTATTTCTTGTTGACTGAATTTGCATCACTAAGTTAGAGGCTTTTTTTCTAAGTAAATCCGAGGTAATATTTGTACTGACTAGTGAAAATTTGTTCTAGGTACAGGGAAGATGTCTACTCTTTTTCACAAGTTGTGTGAGATCTTTTATATCTAACTGAAGTACCACCAACACAAGATAATGGAACCTCAGTTTAATATCTCACCGGAAGGGTGGGACATTGAAGAATGCAGCACCCCCTAATGCTGCACTGCAGTGTCAATAATGGAGAATAAATACAGTCACCTGGGGTGGAAACAGAACCTACAATCTTCTGATCTTCTGGCACTGAAAGCAAATAGTGCTATCCACTGAGCCATGGCAGGTTTGGATTCATAGATTTTTCAAATAATCTGCCTAGGTTGCAGGGGTTTCTTATTGTCTTTTCACAGTATGACGTCTGTCATTTGTTCAGTTAATTAACACAGCATATAAAGGGGCATACTTTTCTTTTTTTGGTACCCTAAGTGTGTTCTCATCAAAACATCAACTACTTGACTGCAGCTCCTGTGGTAATGGTTCTATCCACCTCCCTCACATGGAACCATTTGTTATGGAGTGAAGGAGATGTGAGAATGGCTTATTACCAGTGTTAACTCCCCATTTCAGGCTGTAATGATGGGGCTGGAAGGGATGTGGTTACACAAAGTGAAGCATATCACATACACTGTTTTACATGCCAGAGGTTTTTTTTTTCCAACTCCCAGTATGCCAATGGTACACTGTGAGGCTGGGTGACCAAGAGATGTGACCTGTCAGGACATGCCTGTCCTGGGCCCAACAACAGTCACAACACCTTGACCATCCCACATACCCAGTCAGATAAACCAGGATGTGACAAGTGCCCTGCCCACTTCAACAGAGTCTACCCCCCCCCCCCAAGCCCAGGACAGACACACTCATCCTCCCTACCAGCTTCATCAGTTACTTCTGTTGGGTCACTTCTTCCATAGTCAAGACTTCATTTCTCTATGCCACTAGGGAGAATTAAAGGTAGCAAGCTTTTTGATATGGAATCTTCAAGTCCTACATGTGGGATGCATGCAGGAATAAATAAACATTTACTAGCTGTATAAGCCCACTAGACACAGTCCCTTCTCGGGGGCAATCCATAAGGAGTGCATGGTTAAGTGATTTACTCAGTCACCCTATATTCAAATAGAGGCTACAAAAATCAAGCCCAGCTCAGCTTCAGGGTGTATGTAGGTCTGGCAGTACATTATATTAAACATCTGGGTCAAACTTAGCTCCATTTCTGTTACTCTTGAGTTAATCATCGTGATGTAGAATATAGTTCTTTTTAAAGATAATTTAATCTTTCAGTCTGCATGCTAATAATTATTTGTTAGTGTTAGAAGTACAGTCTCAGTTGGACTGAATCTGTTGCCAAGCCACAAATTAATTTCTGCCATGTTTGTATGCCCATTATTGCCCTGGCTACCCGTTCAAAGGTCTTTATCATTCCTCTTTGGGAAACTGGAAGCATTCTTGTGCCCCTTTGTATTTCTCATTATTCTTGTACTTTTGAGCATATTCATTAAACAAAAAGAAGATGCACAGAAACAAATGTTAGTAACATAACACTAAGAGCCTTACAGAAGATGGGTCTAAATAAAATGGCTTTGACAATCTGAAGACTCAGATAGTACTGCTTACTGCCTCTTAATATATAGCAAAATGGATCAATTGTCTCTTGAAACTGAACAGAAATGTTTATAGTGTACTGTCTCTTTGCTTTTGTATGATGAAATCCAAGGTTGTAATGAATGTTTTATTTGTACAGAACAAAGGCATTTACATTAAGCTTGCTGGAGCACATTTTAAGTTCAGTCTCATCTTGGGTACCCATGGGGTTAAAACTTTGTACTTAACTACTTGCCCAATTAATATTAATTCATCTCTGCTGTTTGCTTCTATTATTCCAATATGCAGTAGCAGAAAAACAGATAAAGCTTATGTATGCATTAGAAGACCTAGGAAATCTTATTCAAGATGAATATCATCTGATTTAAACTCAGACTGCAAGGAATTTCTGGGCACTCAAGGACGTTATGCCATCAGGGAATATTAGACTGAATTAGGACAAAAAGCAGAGCACAGGCATTCATTAATATATTGACAGAGAAATGTAGGAGGGGATCTTTTTCCCCTTTACATTTTTAACAGAACAAAGGTTTCCCTGCAAGTATGTTTCCTTCATTGAAATATTCCATTGTTCCTTGTATAAAGACTAGATAGAACTGTGCAGGTTTGCTAGGCAAAACTGCCTAGTACTGACGGCTACTTCTTTAAAGTAGTATTTGTGTTATTGTCACATGTGGTAAACTGGTATAAATGGCTAATACTAATGTTGCCACTTATAGCTTGTTTGCATGTTACCAGTCATATTTTTTCTTCCTCTCTTTCTTCCCAGTGAATAGGTGTATATCACAGAATTCATGACATTTTAATTTAAAAACTTTGTAAAATCAGCATTGTAGCCACATTATTCTTATTTCTTGCAACAGTTGGCATGCAGCCAACATACAGTTGATATCAGGTGTAAATTTCTAGTGAAAATAAAATACTAAAGACGGTTATGAAACCTTCAGCAGAGTTCAGTGACTCATAGTTTATAGCTTTACCTTAGAAGCTAGACCATTAAAAGAATGAACTGAAACAGAAAAAAACTGAAGACAGTTGTTTCAAGGCCAGGTGGCTTTTAGTAATGTGGGATGTATAAAATGCGCACCTAATGTCTTTGTTTTATATTTCCTAATTATGGAAGACCTTGTCTATACATGTCCACCACAATAAAGCCACGACAAATAAGCAAGTAAAGGGTCTGTGTGTGTGTGTGTAATGATACTTCAGTCTACCTTTATCTGTAAACAACCAGGCTAAAAGCATGAATGCTAAAAGAGACTTTTCCATTCTTTTGTCGAATCAGATTACCTGTTGCTGCCTCAGGGGAAACATCCATTAGTTCACGGATAAGCTGTTTGCTGGAATTCTCTTGTAAAACCATGTGACCTGAAAGATGATTTCAGAGTTGCTATATTGGAAGCTTCAGGGACCAGCAAATATTGCTTCTTCCTGGGGATCTTTTCAGTTTAAATGGCAGATTCAATATGACTAAACCACATAAAAGTTAGATGTATTTGTGTTTAAATTAAGCAGAAAAAGTAAGCAAAAACTGATGTTTTATGCTGGGTGGGTCTTACTGCATAGTCAAAGTAACTAACTATTCTGTATCATAACACATCAAGGCACTTTACATAGATGTTGGTAGTGCAGGGTGTTAACCACACCCAGCTGGTACTCAACTCTACTTAACAAGGACATGTGCTTTCTCAAACATAATATAAACCCTATCATTAACTGTAACTATCCCTTCATTGTTTAATGTGGGATACTGCGCTACATGTATATAATAATTATATGTTTAGTTATATTTTTCTAGACAACATCACTAAAGATAGTTTGGAATGCCTAATAATAATAATAATAATAATAATAATAATAATAATAATAATAATAAAAGTATACAAATCGTAGTACCTTTTTTTTCTCTCTTTCTGTTCTTGCTTAGTGCACATGCTCATTCTAAGGTCTAATAAAGCATTAGACCACACAATTATTTCATGTGCTTACTTGATAGAACCATTGATGTATTTCCTAGGAACATGTCTATTATTCTATACGGCTGTAACTAAAAAAAAAAGATGATAAGGATTTTGACTGCAGTACACAGAAGCATGAATCACTGCATATTTATTCATATTGTTAGCCTGAAATTCTGAATCATGATAGATTCTGTTCTTCAGCACACAGTTCTCTAAAGTTAGACATGGCATGCAAACCTTACTTTTGTTATGCATTATTATACCATATCAGGAACTATTAGCTGACAGGTTATCACAGTTATTGCTATTGAGTGATGTTGACTCCGGAAGTTAAAACCACATAGCTCCTGGGTTAGTGACCCCCTGGGTCAGTAATGTCAGGTCTTCTAACTCCTAACTTCAGTCTTCAAAGCTTGAGTCTCACTAAAACAGCAAGCAAATACGAACAAAAACACAACAAACTCAAATCATTTAAAACTGTTAAAAGTTAGTTATATATTATACTGCATCATAAAAGCGATTAGCACCACACATGTGGAAAATTTAAAGCAGTTGATGTATTCCCACAGCAAGCAAAGTGATAATATTAAAACCGGAGACACTCTTAGAGGATTAATGCAGTATAACCGATGCTTTAAACAAAATTAAAAGAGAACTGGAGTATTCTTCCCATTACTAAGACAAGTAATCATTTGTAGTGTTAAAAAAATCAATGTAGAGGAATATAATAGATGTTTATGCCTGCCAATAATACCAGGCTTACTCCTCTTAGTAATTTTGCCTCTAGTGAGCTGCTTCACAAATGGCAAAGATCTTCTGGCTGCTTTCAGGAGAAAGGAGAAGATGGGAGAGGGAAATGCTGGTGCTGGCATGAAATTAATGATAATTACTTCCATATTGTTTGGTCACTCACTAGAAATGCAGTTATGTGGCAGGAATTTGTTAAGAATATTAGAGCAGCCACAAGGACGAATTTACCGCCTTTTCATTTTCTGAAACTGTGGTTATTAGGCATCTCCCCTCACAACCTTTCATTGCCATTGACTGCGCTCTGCCTGACCAGGAACACCATCTACATCTTGTTAACCATTATTATTCAGGCTTGGAAACACAATTTTGACAACTGAAGTCTTTGTTTCATGTTAAGAGTTGCAAACTCAAGACATGGTCTAATAACCATATACACATGAAAGCATGGTCTAAATACTGGAATATTCATTTGCACCTACTCAGTAATTTTTAAGGAATGTGAGACAGATATATTGTGTTTACAATTGTTTATCAGTGTAGAATCCAAATGTGGTTTGCAACTGTGACCTTACTCAAAAACCATATAAGTGCTCGAACCATTTGAAATGTTAGCACCTGCTAGAACGAGATAGCCATTTTTTGCAATATTCTCTTTACTCCAAGGTATGGCAATCTCGAAGTTGATATATTCAAGTTCAGGAGGTGTGGGTGGGTTGCTTCTGCATTGAGAGGTGTAGGGGCTTGCTCCCTACAAAAAAAAGAAATGTTTAAAGGAGAAGAGCAATCTTCAAGATCACTCTTTTTCTGCATTTTCAATTTTTTTTTTCTTTTTCAGCGTTTTGGCCCTCAGCAGTTTGAGTGTTGGCATTTCAGTAGGGAGCTACTTGATACAATGGTTTACACTGTTGCTTATACTTGACTGTGCTAGTGTGTTTGGTCTATGGGCATTTGTTGGTCAGAAAAGATTTGCAGAACACGATGTGAATAAAGTCGGTTTTATAAAAATATTAAAGTATTATAGAGTACACTGCTGCACACACTCAGTACTTTAATGTTGCTGAGTTAGCACTATGACAAACCATAAATAATAGATGTTCTGACATGGCAAAATAGCTATAACACCAACAAGGTTTAAGATATGTCAGAAGTTTTCGCCTCTTAGCTTCTGGGTTTGGCCCTACAGACTACAATTAACATATTTCAGTACCAAGCTCTTGCACCATATACACACTCCTTACACAACCACACCCCGTGTAACAAACTGCCATCTCTCCACAAGCAAAGTAACAGAACTATGACAATGCATCAGCATATAAAATATCCAAAAGTGGATCCGGTGAGAAAAGGAAACTTTGGAGTTTACTTTAACAACAACAAAAGAAAAATAGCAATTCTGAAATAAACAAGTAGTTTTATTCAGGTGAGGAAAACAAAAACAGAAGCTGCATTCAACCAGCTGAACAAAAGGAAAAGTGAAAAAGTATTCCTGCAGCTCTCAGGGAAGCATGTAAAATGGAAACTACCAAAAGTAAAGCATGTCATGCCAAACGAAAAAAAATGCAATAATGTGGCTATAGTTATCATAGTGATAATATCTGTCTTTACCAAACTCGATAGACAAGAGTCCTGTTATGTGCAAACAGAATTGTGCATATCAGAACTGCGGTGGAAGAATTATCATGTTTACTAGTGCACTTACAGTCCTCATGTTGTATAATTTCATCAGCTGCTATCCCACTTGCCTCCCTCCTGTCTCAAAAATGTCATCAGGTCTTCCTCTGGACAGGTCACCTTCCCATCTGAACTGGTTCCTTCTCATCTGTTCTCCTTGTATTTTGAGGTACTTCTTTCCCAGCTGATTGCTATCCAAGCCCCTCCTAAATCAGCATATCCCTCTGTGAAAATGTTTCAGTTATCTTTATAGTAGCCATACATTTGTTGTTCAGTTATAATAGAGGAATGCAAATATCTAGTCCCACCCTACAATTCATGTGCACACATACCTCTCAACTGTCCAGATTTTTGCAGAATGTCCAGATTTTTGCCTCATATTTTTGGTCCATTTTTCATAAAATTGTGTTTTTTCTTGCAAATTAGTAGCAAATCATTAAAGACTGAAGTCAGAGAATAATGACAGACATTTGAGTTTCAGACTTCATACCATTCAGAAAGTTCATGCTAATGCAAAACCTGTTATTCTATCAACTTTTTAAGTTTGTAAGGGCAATATTTAAAAACTGTCCCTATTTTGGGGGCTTTGTCCCACTTTTATTTATAGCTTTTTCCAGATTTCTAGCTCTAAGAGGTTGAGAGGTATCACAGAAACACACACACACACACACACACACACACACACACACACACACACACACACACACACACGTGCAATCACGCGCACACACATTTTGCCTGTTTTCAGCATATCAAAATTCAGCATTTTAAAGCTATTTTCTTTATAATTGGTCAAACAATATGTGCTCAATATTCTACATATGAAGACCCATGAGAAAGTAAAATTCATCCTGATGTGATTATTTGGGCAAGATGTTTTAATGAAAGGAAAATTAAATGAACTATTATAGAAACAAAGGCTAAGCTGTGAGAGTTATAATGCAGAGTGAACTAAATCTAGATACATTAAAATTAAACAAAATTGAATGCTATCAATTTATGGACAAGAAACAGGTTTGGCATACACAGTCGGTGCTACATACTTAGTAACGGCAAAAGTAAAGATTTTATTTTTGGATGTTGACTTACGGTTGAGAATAGATAACCTAAAAGTCTACAGATAAGTGTGAGCAGTCGGTTATGAAGGATCTTATGGAAATTCCTGCCATATCTCTGAAAGTCATCTGTAAGCAACTATGTTGATGCAATTATGGGCAGATAATGTGACTCACCGTAAACACAATGGCAAGAGAAAAGCTACAAAACTGCATGACAGTTTGACTTTTAAATAGGGTTGCCACCTCTCCCTATTTATGTAGGACAGTCCCTATTTGGACAATTGATTTCTGCAAAGAAACATGAAAAAATGTCAAATGTCTTAAGATTCTAGGACAAGATATAGTTCCTGTTTCCTTTAATTGCATTTATGTATCTGAAGAACCTTGACAGGATATGAAACAACTCAAATTCTAAAAAAGTGAGTTCTTATTTTGCAAATAAAGTCCATTCCTTGGCACTGGTCGCAGGTACAGTTAGTCCTGAGAAATTCCAAGATTCCATTAAAATGCCCCACTTTTCTCTAAAGAGGTGGCAACCAATACAAAGATAAATGAAATCACCTTTGAAAGACAACAAACAACAAAGGGTAAACAAGCACAATGCATTGCTGAATTGGTGTTTTAAGCCAGTTTACTGAGATGTATCAAATAAGCATTGCAGAAGTTACTGACAAGGTGATGCAGAATGATGGTCAGCGTGCTGGAGTGAGCTGCTCATGTTCATATTTCTTGGTATAGTGTTGTGTCACTTAGAATACTACTAAACAATATGAGTTGTGCAAACTGAGTTTAGTGGTATCAAGTACTTATCCATTACATGTTAGAAGGCAAACTGTAGTGGTAGGTCAGTTTGCACAGAATGAGATGGACAGCAGTGTCATTGGTTTACTGACTTTAAAGGCCAGTCCTCTTTGCTGTGCATTTTCATCAAGCTATTTACAGATGATACTGACATTCTGGGATTTATCTTTAGCTTGAATATTCTATTTGTTTGGGCTCATCTGGATTTATTTGCCATTTGCTGGTAATCCTTTTCTCAAGTTTGAGGATGATATGCCACTTACGTGGACTTTGCTGGATTTAATTGCCATTTGTTACTGAGCTCTATCTGCACTTGCCCTGGATTACTTGTCATCTATCTGTGTCAAAAACTGATATAATATCAACAAAGTTCTATATTCCAGTGAAGATTGTTCCTGAAGTGTATCTGGGTGGACAACCTGTAAGCTAATTGTCTTAATAATTATTCAAATATCAGTGGACCTCTGTGGGCCATTGTTTTCAATTTGGTTATGTAAATGTTTTTATCCCGTACTTTTTTCTGACTTTCACATCTTTTGAATATATTTGGCCTTGTTCTAACTGAGACTAATGGAGCTGTTTTAAGGCTTGATTTATCAACATCGTTTTGGCCTTAGTTTTTGTGATGACTGAATATTAAGGACACAATTTTATAACATTTTAATTAATCCCTGATCTTTTATTTGTCTGTGGTAAGCTGTACATTGGCTTCAGGTAATTATTAACAGCCTGCCTTTACATTACTTATTTGCTTAGTTCTTTCATTGTTTAGTTTTATTATTTTTCTCCATTTAAAACATATTTATTTGCATTTTATAATGCAATATATCTTATAACTCTTGCACTATTGGGTTTGATGAAGTAAATGAAAGAAACCATTTGCTGACCTTCTCTTCCTTTCCACTATCCAGGCTTTCACAGAGCATAGCATATGTTTTGCTTCAGGATGGATATTATGAAAAAAGCACAGAGGCCAGTTACTACTTACACTCGCATTGGGAGCTCAGGGGATTGAGTTGTTCAATACACCAGTGCTGTGTAATTTCTGTTGTGGGGGTGAAGTATTGCTTAAACATACTTAGTGTTATCCTGCACAAGGTGCCATCTGATTCCCGAGGTAAACTTAGACAGACGGATGAAATCTGATCTCCTTCTGCACTTGTTATGGTTTTATACTCAAATACCAGCTTCATTCAGAAATAATCAAGTATTATATTTGATTTGTGCCATACAGTTGTGCTGTTCAATGCAGAGAACAGGGTGAATGAGAACTTTAGTTCCACACTTTAATTCGTAGTTCCACTTGGGGTGTCTGTTTTGCAGTATCAGCCTATGAGTCAGGTTAAGAGAGGTTATTATATGTTCTCATTTGAACTGAAGAAGCATACAACTGGGGCCATGGTTTTAGGAGCAAACCATGGGCACCTCCCCATCTACTGTCTACCAGATAGTATTGTGGTGTTCACTCAGGAGTTCATGGACTGCTGTATCTCCTCAGTTCTTGGTTTTCCAAGGTGAAGTATCCTGAATTATTTCCATATCAGGGTTGATAAGGAGTCACTATCTTTTGCAAAAGAATTCCTTTGAATTATTAAACTATTTGAGTGTGCCTAAGGTATTGCCACAGCTACCAATAGAGTCGGAAGTGCTCTTGACTGGATGTTTGTTAGGAGTGAGAACTACTGATGTGATTGGTGTGATCATTCTTTTATTCAGTCCATGACCGATCAACTACAGATGGCACCCTTTAACCTTGATTTGGTGTTATACAGAAGCCCTGGTATCATCATTCCATAAAATGTTTGCTGTACTTTGTGTCAGCAGCTACAAGAATGTAGTGTATGTAAAGGATGAATTTGTCAAGGTTTATTGCAAGCCATTGATGACTTCACTAGATCTACTGTCTCATTTCTTATCAATTTTACTTTGCACAGGTAACTATGGTTTGATACTGAGCATTACAACCTGGAAAAGGCTGCATGGTGATTAGAGCAAATGTGGCATCATACTGGTCTGTTTGAAGACACATTTTTATTAGAACAACACTTTGCAGAATAACCAGGCAGAGAGCTCCAGGAAGAAGACTTTATGCTTGTCTTAGGAGGTATCTGCAGTGGCAAAGCAACCAGTCTCCTCCAGCTCATGGGCAGGCCATGGTGTCATCTTCTTCTTTCAGCTTTTCCCGGTTTGGGGTTGCCACAGTGGATCACCTGTCCGCTCATGATTGGCAGTGGAGTTTTATGTTGTCGAGTTGTCAGCCCAGCACCCAACCTTCCACAGAAGGCACACACATGTAAGCACTCACACCTAGGGCCAATTTAGAGTGTCCAATCCACCTACAGCATGTCTTTGGGATGTGGGAGGAAATCAGAGCAGCCGGAGGAAACCCATGCGACCATAGGGAGGACATGCAGACTCTGCACAGAAGGCACCCCAGCTAAGGATTGAACCAGAGAACCTCTTGCTGTGAGGTGGCAATGCTAACCGCTGCACCACCACTGCCACCTGGCAGGCCATGGTGTCTGACCTGTCTTAATTGCCAACACAATTTTGCTTTATGAAGAGTATGAACTGGCACTCAGTAGTTTTTCACAAAATTTTCCTTAACTGGATTAGCGGTAGCCAATGGGTCCTGTCTTGGCTTACCAGTTCTTAATGACAGTATATGCTGTTCTAGAATTGCAGTGAGTATTTACTAAGTGCCATACGGCATGTACTTGACCAGGCACTTACAGCAGCTGTTGTGACCTCAGAGGTTCCTCACAGAAAATACAGGATGCGAACAACATGAACTATGTGAACAGACAAGTCCTATACCTTTACTCTGTTTTCTACAGACTATTAAAGGGCCACCTATGCTTAACCTATGTGGCACTCACAAATCCAGCCCTGATGGAGCTGCTACACATCTGCAAGTCAAACAGCATGAAGGTCACCCAATCTAGGGAGCTAAACTTAGTCAGTGACACAAACAATCCATGCTGGAGAGACAGATACATGCCTCAGAGATTGCTCCTTCTTTGGAACAGGCGTCCTATTCACACTAAGAAGAGCCTTTCCCTGACCCTCTTCAAACACAGTTTGGATCAATGGATGGGGAATCACAAATTTGCATCTAGAGTAGTGCCTATGTCCCTTATGGACAGGGGTAATCTGGAAGATACTCAATGCACAGGCACAGATCCATGCCATTGTCTTGACCCTACGGGACAGATATTGGGTAAAATTGGATTTTATTGGCTAGGTTTGTAGGGACCCTCAAGCCATTAGATGAGTAATCCTCAATGAACCTATGAATCTGATTACAATAATTTTGTTTCTTTTGCCTCCAGTTTACTTACTAATACCAGAAGGTAGATCCATTCCTTACCAGGCTTGTATAATCTTACCAGGAGATATTAGGTCCAGTCCTTTACCAGACTACGCAGACATCACTTTGAGAGTTTTTTTCCAGCAATTTTGAAGGAGACCTTGCTGGCAGCAGTCTTTAAAAATTATGAGTTAGATCCTGATGATCTAGTTAATTACAGATTTATCTTTAACCTGACATTTATTAATAAGGATTATAAGAAGATGGAATATATGCAGCTGGACTCTTATGTGAGAAACATAAAGGATATTGGTATTTAGATGGTAATGCTCTTTCAACATTGTAATCTACAAGTAATAATTTGATTTATTCTGAAGTATTGCTTAACCATAAAATTCATGTGAGTGTATTACTGTTAATATAGTCAATTTAAGCTTTAAATGTTACTGAATAGTTAATAGAGAGCAGTCATGTCATAGTTATGTATAAATAGATTTAACCATTTTTATTATTTCAATATTAGAAGTCTTTCTAGGCATAAATAAAATAGACTAGAAGGACACAGGTGGCTTGTGAAACATATCTTCAATTTTCTTGCACTATCTGGTTAACAGGAATAGCTCCCCTGTTTACGTATACCTTCCACAACTGGTATATCTCTATACATGCAGGATTAACAACATGAGTTATATAATTTATGCTGCATAGCACTTACTGGATAATGGACCTTTCTCACTTCTAACTGACTTTTACCTTCTTTCCTACAATGTAATACAAAGCCATGTCACATGTCCAGTGTTGGAAGAGTAGGCCAGAACTATAACACCAATGAGATGTCTTCTCTTTGCTCCATGCTACTAAATAGCTTGATGGTTAATATGGCTGCCTTTGGTATCAAAAACATCAGAAGTTGTGTATTCTGTCTCCACGCCAGACATTTGGATTCAGATTCACCTACTGACATTGTAGTTCAGCATTAAGGCATTACTCTCCCTTCTGATACTATCCTTTGGTTGAGACATTAAGCAGTGGTCACAGGTAACTGAGTTTGTAGCAGTTCAGGTATAAGTTAATGATCACACGTCAGTTATCAGAAGAAGAATATGAGAGTTTGCTCTGATATCCCTATCAGATATCTCTAGGCTACTTTAAATACAACCTCAAGTTCTCTCCTGCATAAGAGCCAGAAACTCAATCACTGGAATCTACCAAGTCAATACACCTAAGTAAATGGATAATCTACTGGATAGCTTCTGTTTTATTCACATGTAGTAAAAACAATCTGACGATACAGCAAAATGAAAATAGACCAAATGTAGATGGGATACTTTCTTTGTTAATGGTGTTTTGAGCATTTCTACTGTTAAAAATGCTAGTATTTCCCAACTGGAAACAATTGTGTCTGTATGACTGTGTGCATGCCCCTGTGTGAATCAAACTGAAATTTTTTCTATCGATTTCTTCTATTATTATTACACACTCTATTAATAAAAAATAAAATGTTCTCCTTAGTCATATTTTTTAATAATTACATATTGCTTACAACTTCTTTACATTTATATTAATTTGTCTAGTTGGAGTAGTTGGAGGTACCATTTTATAAGATATTCTGTGGTGAGAGTTGTTGCCATAAGAACATGTTCTTGGTGCTAAAGATACAAAGTGCCGTGATGGACAGGTTGACAGATGAGATCAGACAGGAGTCCCCGTGGACTATGATGTTTGCAGATGACATTGTGATCTGTAGTGAGAGTAAGGAACAGGTGGAGGAGACCCTAGAGAGGTGGAGATATGCTCTAGAGAGAAGAGGAATGAAGGTCAGCAGGACTAAGACAGACTATATGTGTGTGAATGAGAGGGAGGATAGAGGAATGGGGAGGATGCAGGGAGTAGAGGTGGTGAAGGTGTATGAGTTTAAATACTTGAGACCAACAATTCAGAGTAATGGTGAGTGTGGAAGAGAGGTGAAGAAGAGAGTACAGGCAGGATGGAGTGGGTGGAGATGAATGTCAGGAGTGATTTGTGACAGACGAGTACCAGTAAGAGTGAAATGGAAGGTCGACAAGAGGGTAGTGAGACCAGCTATGTTATATGGGTTGGAGACAGTGGCATTGACAAAAAGGCAGGAGTCAGAGCTGGACATGGCAGAGTTAAAGATGTTAAGATTTGCACTGGGTGTGACAAGGGTGGACAGGATTAGGAATAAGTATATTAGATGGTCAACCCAGGTTGGAAGGTTTGGAGACAAAGCCAGAGAGGCAAGATTATGTTGGTTTGGACATGTGCTGAGGAGGGATGCAGAGTATATTGGGAAAAAGATGCTAAGGATGAAGCTGCCAGGCAACAGGAAAAGAGGAAGGCCTAAGATAAGGTTTATGGATGTGGTGAGAGAGGACATGCAGGTGGTTGGTGTGACAGAGCAAGATGCAGAGCACAGGTAGAAATGGAAACAGATGATCCGCTGTGGTGACCCCTAACCTGAGCAGCTGAAAGAACAAGAAGAAGACACTTTCACCACACAGTCAGATGTACGTCATCTTATCTTATTCCTTATTAAACCAGAAAGTCAGAAATTATACTCATACGATCAGAATCTTTTTTTTTTTTTACATCAACTACTTACTATAAATGGTTTACAGGAAACAATAATGCAGCATGCTGTAACTGTGACTCTGCTTAGTTTGGACTGTACTGTCTTTTTCTTTGTTGCTCATAAGAATAATTTTGAGCTTGAATGTTTTACTAGTGCTGCAATCCTTGAATAAAACATTTTTCAGAACAAATATAACAGGAAACAACAATGAGGTGAGCAGTTCTCTTTATTATATCCATTACCAGATCTTCAAACATGATGCATTTATATTCATATTTTACATGCTGTTCACCTGGGATGTACCACATACAGACACTGGGGTACTGGGCAGAATGCTCCACATAAAAGGTACAGTGGGGTGTAGTTTTCTACTGTGATAGATAGCTAGATAGACAGATGTATAGATAGATAGATAGATAGATAGATAGATAGATAGATAGATATAGATTGTTTTATATAGTGAATCTTGAGTTTTTTTATTTTGTTCAAATGACGTATTAGTTTGGTTAAGATATTTTATATCTTATCTAACTTCATTACAGATCCATGAATAAAATGGCTTTAAACTGAATATATGGCAGGTGGAGGGAAATATGTTGTCAAGTTTAACAAAAGTACCAGCAGACTTATTCTAGTGTAGTTTCAGCAAGAATTTTTATTTATGACAAATTATTTAAACTCACTTATGAAAAATATTTAATAGTTCAGAACCTGGTGAAGCAGAAGATGCAGCATTCACTAATAAGAAAAAAATTAAGAAATGTACTTTTTAATAAGATATTTAATAATATGAAATAAAGAAGTTTACATTTTAAATAAACCAGAATGTTAGGGCTATTTCTTATTCACAAACCAGCAAAAAAATGACTATCTGAGCTGTGCATTTCAAAACTAGCTGTTTGCCATAATAATGATATTATATTAAACTTTTAAACTTGTAACCTTATTTTACCAGAGGAGCATGTGCCAAGTCTGTAACACAGGAACAGCACTGCTAACACTGCATTCACTCTCTCCCTATATGGTTTGTATGCTGGGAAAGGACCCTCAGAAAGTTGGAATTCCATATGGCGTTAGATTACCATCACTAACATAATGGTTAGTAGGGCAGGTGGTAAGATCTGAATGCAAGTATGTATTAAGGCCATCAGTTTACTAAAGATAAGAGCAAAGGTATTTTATGATGTGGTCTACTGTGGTTTCTGTTTCTCTGCAGTGATACGTTTTGAAATGTGCCAGGTGTTTCGTTTTTTTGTGACAGTGTGGATAAAATGTTACATGCAGTGATGCATCCTTGAATAAAAGTGCCCCTAAGGTTCACCTTCCGTGACTTTGAATATTTACTTATGTAGTTTTTGGTAAAGGAAAAAAAATAACAATATTTAAAAAGGGGGTGGTCTATGTTTAACGATTGAACGGAATGCTCATCGAACGGCCATTCATCATACATAGACTATTGAAAGCTCCTTTATTTGAAAGGCCAAGATCGTAAATAAGTTCATCGAACAATCACAGTTGGTCCACATAAAGGGAACGGAACTAGTATGTACTTACCAGTAACGTAGGGATAAGGAAACCTTCCCTTTCCCCCATTGTAGAAGTTGGGATATATAATTAGGGGGGAGCCCTCCATAACAGGAGGATTCTGTGAATACCAGACTCTCCTTATGTGGAGGGCTGCTCCTCCACACCCGCTAATTATATAATCCAGGCAGCTCCATAATATGGCGGCGGCATTACAGCGCTCTCAACCTCTTACCACCTAAATCATAGACAAAGCCAAAAAACAGTAACAAAGGTTTAAGAAAGGACCATTTTAATTATTAAAACTAATGACTTAAAAATCTGGCTTATGAGAAGGTTGGAACATTATGCTTTTTCCTGAGGTAAATGAAGTTAATAGCTGTAACAGCTGACATTATTTATTAAATTTAATACAGCACCTTTTTGCAAATTGTCAGGAGTTATTGTATTACTTTTTTATCGTTTTTCTAAGTTCTACACTGAGCACGTTTTCTAATATTCGGGAAAAATTGCATACAGAAATGGAAATCCTTCTGCAAAATGTGTTTTAAACTGCATGTGCTACAATACTTTGGCTAAGAATGTGGTGGTATGCAGAATGTAACTCCCAGGTTTTCTGCTAAGGAATTCTGGACAAAGCCAAAAATAATGGGGGCATGGAAAGCAATGTTTAATAATGCTATAATGCTGCAATTCACTTTAAAAAATAATAAAATGGTACGATTTGCATTAGCATGCATTTTTGAAGAACACGAAGTATGGAACTCTAATGTCTGGCTTTACTGAATGAATCCAATCCTCTGTGATTTACCAAAACATTAGAAACGTTTAGAAGGGACAGGGCAACTATATGAGACGAGATCTGGAACGGTTGCATACTTCCCAACTGTCCCTAATTTTCACGGACGTCCATGATTTTGACTCAGTCTTTAGGTCTGTAATTGTTAATCCCTCTTTAAACTGGTGGCTGTTGGAGAAAAGGTGATGAAATGCACTAAATAAATAATGGTAGCAATTAGTTATAGACTTATTTCAGGTTAGAAAAGGTATATTCACACCCTCTTATTCTGTTAATGTCTCAGATTAATAGTGCTACTATTTTAAAAATGGCCCTGATTATTCCTAGATATGTCCCTGATTCTGTTGAGAGCTATGGACCCGTGGGAGCTATGAATTCAGTCAAATGAGTGCATTTTATGGATTTCATTCTGGGGGTGGGGTGGGGGCAGTAAGATGATTACATCACTGCATTGCGTTTAGGACACAGAGAAGTTACTATGGAGAACATCTTTACAAGAGTAAGGTTTACAGGATCAGGTTAAGTAAATGTGGAGGGGGATGGTTAATGTAAACTAATGTGCGCATTTAGATAAGATGTGCGCATTTAGATAAGGACTGGAATTACCAGGTGTACTAACTGACAAGAAAAATCGCCATCACCCTAAACAGGGGTCGTATTTCACTGAAGGGCACTGTTTTTCGTTTTTCATGGAGGTCTACAACTTCTTATTTAAAAGTTTTATCTGGTATTTCTCGTCCATTTAGAAAAGCTTTCAGCGTAGGCAGTCAGATGGAAAGACAAATAATGTGTGTGCGTTGGTATTTCTGTCTCTCTGTATTCTGTAGCCCATGCTACAGCGTTTGTATTGCCTTAAGTATTGACATACGTTCAATATACCATAAATAGATACTCATAAAACAATTACTAAAACGAGACCCATGTTTCCAAAGTATCTAAGGACTGACAAATGTCCCTTTTCATAGCACGTGTCAGTGCGTATCTATTTTACTTCCTGTTTTTTTTTTCTTTTCAGAATTCTGAAAGTAAATGTAAATCTCTGTAAATGAAATATTGCTAAAATTCTTAAGATTTGTAAGCTTCGATTTCCTTGTGAAATGTGAGTCTGACAGTTATTATTTCACAGAACTGAATTTATGCATTAACCTTACATATTAAAATATTTTGCTATTACATTTGTTCCACATCGTTTGCATTTGATATATTAATCATCCTGTAGTGTAACTAGGCATACTCCCGTACTTAAATGGGTGCATTTTTCTAAGAATCTGTTCGAAGCTTTATTACTCAAAGACAAAAGAATAATAAAAAATGTATTAGTCAATATTTGCAGTACAGCTTATGCGTATGAGAGGATTGCACCTCTAAAAACAGCCATCTATGGTTTAAGTGTCACCGTTGAGAATAATGTTCCTTTCCTGTATGTACAGGGGCAACATTTTCAGGGTTGAGTACATTTCAAACGATAGATCAGTAGTGGGGGCAATGACACTAGGTCAGAGTACAAAATACAAATTTCCGACAACATCCCTGTTAAATTATCTTTTTTAATTTATCATTTGACCATCATTCATCTCAACTGTACAGGATATGGCAGAATGTCTACATTTTGCCTTATATTTTTGGCCCACTTTTCATAAAATTGTGTTTTTCTTCTGGCAAATTATTGGTATGTCATTAAAGGCTGAAGACAGCAAATGATGACAAACATTTGAGTTTCAGACTTCATACCCTTCAGAAATTTCATGCTACAGTAAAATCTGTCTACCAACTTCCTAAATTTGTAAGGGAAATGTTTAAAAATTGTTCTTATTTTTGAGACTTTGTCCCCTAATTATATATGGCGTTGCCCAGATTTCTTGCTTTAAGAGATTGAGAGGTATGTTGACCATATATTTTAATACATAATTTTTGAAACGGAACCTAATACAATATCAGTGCATGAAATCTGCACTGCAAACTCACGTTTTATTTTAGAACAATACGAAGACCGCAGGTTGTTGAAATTCATGCCTGAGTAAGCTTTGGTAACCTTTTACCTGACAGCAGTGGATACAACAACACCCGCTATGATAACAACTAGAGGATATAAACGATAAAATACAAAGACAGCAGACAGTATCTTTATGATATCCTTTTCTCCAGGTGGTATTTGTTTAAGCAAAAGTGGTGGTTTTTCACAGTGAACAGAGAATGCCTCCACAGCAAACTGACGGACCACTCCCCGGATTAAAACTTTCCCTTAAACTCACTTTATTTTAATACGTGGAAGACCTTTTACTTCATCAAAGAGTACAAGGGATCTCAGACTATATGAGTAAAATGGGATGCCATTCGCCCACTTTTCCGCCTCTCGTTAAATGAAAAGAGAAGCGTAGACAGTCGCTCCCCCCTCCCCGATGTAATTCAAAAAGCAGTTTGACTTTGACTGGCTATAAAAAATAGATTTGGCTAAGTATGATGCGCTGCTAATACAAACAAAACTGCATGCCCTCACATGTCTGCAGGAATGTCTTGGCCCCGCAGAGGCCACTGATAACACAGATAACGGACGACACAGATAATAGATTAACTCAAACTTTTTGACCAAAGCAGGACAAACCTGAAGGGCACCTCTACGCTTGCCACCTTATCCACACCCCTCAAATTCCATTTGCCAAAGGACGCCCCTCCTCTTCTGGTCACTGCAGTAGTTAGAGTAGATAAAAAGGGCAGTGTCCAGCTTGCAAGCAATTCAGAGGGCTCGTACATTCTTCTGTCTGCCACAAGACTGCTGCTCTTTTTCTTGTAGAAGCACTCCACGATGTCAACCAAGATGCCATTCGCACCTTCCTTACCCTCCAATGTCAGCTACAGCCGGGTCAGCACTGCTGGCAGTTATCATTCCCCTGGCTTCTCCAGTATGTCCATGGGAGCTGCACCTGTCTCGCGTACCAGATATAACGTAGTGGGCTCAGCTCGTGGCGGTGGGTTGGGTGCTGGTGGAGCCACTTCTGGTTATGGCTTCAGCACTAGCGGAGGGCTTGGTATGGGAGGTATTGCCGCCGGGATGGGTTCCTTTGGAGCTAGCGGCGCAGGAGGCTACGGAAGCTCAGTAGCGTATCTACCCATCACTAATGTGACCGTGAACAAACAACTTTTGGCTCCCCTCGACTTGGCAGTAGACCCTACTTTTGGAGTTGTCCGACGAGAAGAGAAGGAACAAATCAAAACACTGAACAACAAATTTGCCGGTTTTATTGAGAAGGTAAGGACCACTTTTTATTTACAAATGTCTTAACTTTAAGCCAAGTAGCCTGTTGATCAGCATGTACTACCAGTAGTGATGTACCTTCAGGTGTGTCAACGTTATGAGTAAGATGCAGGGCTCAGGGCTGTAACTCTTACCTTCAGGTTTAATATTGCTGTTCCGTGATTTATTTTATTTATTACATTTGTTAACCGGGTAATGTTCGACTGGGCTAGGAGCCCTTTTTAGCGGAGGCCCGGGGAGAAAAGCTCCAAAACAGTAACAAATACTAACAAAGCTAACAATAGTAACTGTATACAAAACAAATACAAATTCAGGTAACAGTGAGCACAATATATATACAGTGAAGCATTAACAAAGACAACAACACAGTTGGAATTACATGTACAGCAATGGTTCATACGAACCTCTGTCCCAACAGTGCAGCTGAGAGATGTAAGATATAAGCAAATATATTTTAAGCATAAAGTTAGTTTTGGTGGCCCACAGGCCCAGACATTACTAAACGAAAGTCTGTGCAAAACTTCCTTATTACTAAATGATGGTTGTATAATAGTTAAGGTGTTTACCTTACAGGCACAAAGTGCAGGGTTTGCTTGTTCACCTTTAGATTACTGGCTAGGTGTGTTGCAGTCTGCATTCTGATCATCTAGTATTTAATAATTAACACACGGATAATATGAGGCCACAGGAGTGTAGCAAAAAAAAAAATCGTTTTCCACTCCTCACAGTCTGATTATTGCTCGTCATTTTGCTTTGCACTTAAAATGTACATGTTGACACATTACTTAGGTGTGGAAAAGTGCTGGCCTTATAAAGTCACAATGTTTCTGTTTCTCATGTATATATCAAAAGTAAAATGTTCTCAGCTGAGTACGAAGAGAAAGCCTAGTTACACCTATGACCTACCATAATCACTTTCTATTTTATAAATAAACTAATTGTCTTTATTTTCTGACCCCTCCCCTGCATACAGTTCAACAAATATGGGGGGAGGGGACTAAGGGCTAAAATATGAGATTTTTTTAATATTACTTTAAAGTAACTTAAAGTTAGTAAACAACAGGTTTTACATCAACTTGACTTTTTGAGTAATAAAAAGAATGACTGTATGTATGTGACATACTGTAATTATCTGTGAATTTTCATCATGAAGTTAGTCTTCCTGACAAAAGCTTCGAAAGTTTAATGTATGACATTAATGACTGAACCTGTTACAGCAAGAAATCTGGAGTAAGCCTAAAATAGGGGGGGGGGGGGCAAGGGCCCCAAAATAGGGACAGATACACTCTGGAACAAGCTACCCATCTATATCAAGCAAAGTCCTTCATTAGCACTCTTCAAGAAAAATCTTGGAATGAGTGGATGGGAAATAGGAAATACACCCTAGGGATCACTTCTGTGTCTCTGCTCAACAGTGGCACATGAAAATAACTTTCTTGGGTGACGTAAGTTATGGAACCTTGCTGGCTAGGCTTACGTAGGCCCTTGGACCGATAGCCTAGTACCTACCTATGAACCTGTGAACCTATGAGATTTTAAATATTGCTGTTATAAACATAGAAAGTTGGTAGAATAACAGGATATGAAGTCTGAAACTTAAATGTATGTTATCGTTTTAATGACTTCAGTCCTCAGTGATTTGCCAGAAAACTACACATTTTATCAGAAAAAGATTAAAAATATGAAGCAAAAATGGTGTTCATTCTGTGAAAATATGGACAGTTGAGAGATATGATGGTTGCAATCATCAATTACATTTTTATTATAACGGTGTCATTGTGGGCACAGACATTGCTATATTAACTGAACTTCGTCTGTACAAAGCTACCTGTGGTCACGTGGGTTTCCTCCGGGTGCTCCATTTTCCTCCCACATCACAAAGACATGCTGTAGGTAGATTGGACACTCTAAATTGGCCCTAGGTGTGAGTGTGTGCCTTCTGTGGAAGGTTGAGCGCCGAGCCGGCAACTCGATACTGTAAAACTCCACTGTCAATCTTGAGCAGAAGGTGATCCGCTGTGGCGACCCCTAACTGGGAAAAAGGCGAAAGAAGAAGAAGATCATCAGGAGTTTAGGCCTGCTATCATCCAAAGACTTTCTATTTTATCTGTCTGTCTATCTGTCTAATTTCAACTTCTGTGCTCAGTAATCAAGAAGAGTACCAACAATTAATGGGGAAGGGGTCACACTCCAAAATATGACAGTTGTTTATAAGTTTTACCGGTAATTCAACTAAAAAATTAATTGAGTGTCTGCCAACAACAAAGTGTACTTTTGTCAGTCTTTGGGGCAATGCATGGTTTGGCAGATGTTAATTTTTTTAATGCGACATGGACTTGAGGGAGTAGCACAGTAATACAAGTAGAAAAAAAAAAGAGAGAGAAAATTTTGGCCACACAGCTGTAGCTGTTTCTCTTATACTTTATGCTCTAACCAGCCTCAGATCTGGGCCATTCAACATTGAATATGAAAATGTAGACATAGTAAAACAATGGAGTAGTGGATGAAGGCGTGAATCAAATTGGCTGGAGATGTGTTATTAAGTACGACATGCAAGTCCTAATGAAACAACAGATGCTGAGTTGAAATATGTGCAAAAGTCTGCAATACTTAGTTTATTCATTGTCAAATAATTTATTTTTAATCCGTGGGTTAGAGGTTTGGAACTGTATCTCGACTACTCTTTTCAGCAGCAAGGCATGTAGCAACAGATACTCAATATACACCAATACATCTCTCAAAAACATTGTATTTACAGCACCTAAAATATTTGAACTGTCTGAACTGTGCATAAACAGGCTTAGAAAAAGAAACATGCTTTCAAGAAAAAAGGGTTTTCTTTAAGGATGTAGAGAGAAATGGCTGAAAATAATGCTTATGCTAAGTGCAGCAAGATCTGAGTAAATGTACAAAGTTGTTTTTTTCAAAAGTTGACTCTGTTGTGTGTGCTTCTGTGTTTGCATGTTGGGGCATAGCTCTCAACTGTCCAGATCCAGATTTTTGCCTTATATCTTTGGCCTGTTACTCAGCGGCCACAGTGGTGCAGGGATTAGTGTTGCTGTCTCACAGCAAGAGGTTCTCTGGTTCGATCCTTGGCTGGGGTGCTTTCTGTGCGGAGTCTGCATGTCCTCCCTGTGGTCATGTGGGTTTCCTCTTGGTGCTCCGGTTTCCTCCCAAAGACATGCTGTAGGTGGATTGGACATTCTAGATTGGCCCTAGGCATGAGTGCATGCATGTGTGTGCCTTCTGTGGAAGTTTTGGTGCTGGGCTGGCAACTCAACACTGTAAAACTCCACTACCAATCATGAGTGGACAGGTGATCCACTGTGGCAACCCCTGACCAGGAAAAGAAGAAAAAGATTTTTGGCCTATTCCTCATGAAGCTTGTGGTTCTCTGGCAAATCAGTGAGGACTGAATTCAAAAAGTAATGACAGATATTTAAGTTTCAGATTGCATATCATTCAGAAATTGTATGGTAACACTAAACCTTATATTCTAGGAATTTTCTAAGTTTATATAAATAATATTTAAAATGTGTCCCTATTTTTGAACCTTTGTCCCACCATTATTTTTGGCTTTGTCCAGACTTCTTGTGCTAAGAGGTTGAGAGGTATGGTTGTGGGGTGTAATAATGTAAGGTTTGAGTATAAAATAAAAGTTTCCTTTTATAAGAAGTGAATGACTGGTGTTAGTTGCAACATACGCTTCATTCTAGCAAATTAACACATCCCACATTAAAGTAGGTCAAAGCTCATAAGAAAGAAAGCAGCAAGTAATACTTTACCATGTCTATGCTTACCTTGTTTTGCACTGAGGTCCAGAAAAAAAAAACTTTTGAGTTTCATTGTGGTTGATACAGCAATTTCTTTTCTTTAGGTCCGTCTGCTAGAGCAGCAGAATAAGATGCTGACAGTGAAATGGGAATTGTTACAGAATCAGCAGCACGGTGGTGCTCCTGGTGGAATGAACCTCAACAGCATGTATGAGGCCTACATCTCCAACCTGAGACGACAGCTGGATGGTCATGGCAATGACAAAAGCAGACTCGAATCAGAGCTCAAAAACATGCAGGGCCAAGTGGAGGATTTCAAAAACAGGTGAGTAACAAGCAATGATCCTAAGCACTTATGTGTAATGTGCAAGTGGCCCTTTTAGTAAGGGCAGGTAAATGTGTATGCTTGAGGGAACTTAAAGTGGTTAAAGTGCTCCCTATATAAACTAGGATAATTTCAGAATGCATATGGCTTATAAATTTTCTTATCCTATTTCACATCCCTCAGCGGTTTCTTATACTGAACTATAAAGATAGTTTATATGATTTTGACTCGCTGCATTTTATATTTACATAAATTAACATAATTAGTCCAGACTAGAAAACATTATCTAAAATAAGTTGCTGTGTAGCTTGGAACATGATATGGGCACAGCTAAAGGCATAAGTGCCCTCAGTCCCATATTGCCAAGAGTTGCATGCATTAGCATTATAGGTTACAGGGAGTCCACTCTGCCCACAGTGTATTCCAGCTTTTGATTTCCCTCTTTACTCACTGGTATTCACATAGAATAATATGGTAACTTATTTACCAAATGAATGCTTACTGATTGTGACATAACAGTTGTATACTGGAACCTATAATTGTGATGCAGAAGTCTTCCACTACAGCAGTACCATATGTTAAGAAATGGGCTGCATAAATGATAAAATGCCAATATGAATTTAAATGCTTGTGGTAGAGCTAGGGTGGCTTGGAGGCAAATGTTTTGCAGTAGCAGGAAATTGTTGGTAGAATTGTACAGCCTAGTACAGTGATGGCAAACCTTTTGGGTTTGGCGTGTCAAAAATTTGGAAAATGACTCTGCTTACGTGTCAGCCCCCCCAAACAAAAAAATAAATTAAACAAATTAAATAAATAAAAATACATCAGGTGTAAATCTCAAAAGAATCGTGGACAAATCTAGAAGTAAGAGACATGGACAGTTTTAAACTCTAGTACTATTAATTTGAGACACTGACAGGCAAAAATGAATGTGAATTAATATACATCTTCTGAAGTGACATTAGTCTATAAATCTAATTATTATCATTATTAAGTGTAAAAAGTTGCCAATTTTAGGAGGGATTAAGTGGGACAGTTGAGAGGAATGTAAAGCAGCACACTCCTAGAAATGCAGTCTGCTTGCCCTTTGCAGAAGTGTAACCATGAAGAGAAAACAATGTCCGCACTGCCCTTTGCAGACTATCAAGAAAGTATACCAAGTAGTCTTTGAGGTTAATAACTTCCTTTACCTCTGCAGCAGTGTTGTTGAACTGGCTCCTGGCACAAAATAATTCAATGCACATCACACAAGCAGCAAATGCAAAAGCAGTTTCTTTGGTAACTCGGGTGTTGGTGAACACTGGTGTGTCACCCAAAATGTCGTGACATGTCACCTTTAACACACTTGTCATAGGTTCACCATCACTGGCCTAGTAATATAACTGATGAACAAGTGGGCTGTTAGAATTTTATTATAAATGGGCTGTTAGAATTTTATTATTAAACAAGCAAGGAAAGCTCACTGTTTACATCACTGATTACCTATGCATTAAATATACTCTATTCACATGTAATGTAAGCCCATGCTGCCTTAACAATGATTACTTAGCAAGTAAATTAATGATTAAATGCAGGATAGATCATCCTTCACAAAAAAGGCTTCTGCTTATGCTCTTGAGTGAAAAACTTGAATAGCTAGAGATGCTTTTCTAACACTTATTTAGTTAAATGAAGAACAGTTGTTGTGGCAGTCTTTTAATCTAAACAAGTATGTAAATAAATAAATACCCTGTCACACCTTTATTCAAACTAATAAGCCTTAGCTATAGTCTTGTAGGAGTGAGCTGTTATATACCTGAGTCAATCAATCTATAGGCTTCGGCTACTAGTAGATCATGGGCTGTCAAGGAAGAAGAAGCCTGCAAATATTAAATGGTAAAGTAACAGTTATGTCATGGTGAAAAAGAGCAGTGAATGCCAGTGTTAGCAAGAGGTAAGTTTTTTTTAATCCTGGCAGGCAACCAGATAGGGGCAGTGGACATCTTTGTAAGGTTAAAGTTAGAGTACTTTCCTGTGGAGGCTGGTGAATAACTGTATGTATGTGTGAAGTTGAATTGAAGTACATTACTGTGGTACTTATTTTATTTTTATTATAATTGGTATCAGTAAATATGCACCAACAACAAAGCAGCTATAATTATTGGCCACATGGGCTGTCTTGTCAATGAATATGTCTGGCTGCTGTTATTTGTTTATTACCCAGACTTTGCAGGACTAATGTGATCTGTGTGCTGCAAATTTGAATTCTTTACTGTGCCCACTGCTTGTGTGAAACAAAATTTAAAAACATTACTATGTGTATTTTATCACACTGAAATATATGGGGGGTGTGCAAAGTCGAGGAACTAACTACTGGTTGAGGATGGGGATCTCTGTGCATGAAAGCCATTTACCATATATTTTTTTCTCAGTGTAAGCACTCCTTAATTTGTTGAAAAACATTGTACTTGTCATTATATTTTCTCACAGCCATACATCTGTGGTGTAGATAATCAACAAAGTTTCTGTAACTGCTGGGTGGGAGTTAGAGGTTGTCTGTGGATGAGACTAATGCATTTACAATTTGCAAAGTTTAAACAGTCATTAATCTGTCTTTCGAGGATTAGAGTATGCATTTGTGTGAAATTGGAATACTTTGTAATGACTACTGTGTATATGAAACAAATTTGAAATACATTACTGTGGTGATTATTATTCTAGGTTCATAGGTATGTACTAGGCTAGCTATCCTTGTTGGGTATTTTAAGCCTGGGCAATTTCTGTTTATGTGCTCAAACTAACATATCCCATTTGGTTATAGATTGTCCTTATTCATCTCATGGTCAGTAATGATGTATTACTCTTAAAGAGGATGTCTGGGATCATACCATGGATAATTTGTGGGGACCTATGCATGGGATAAAGCATTTAGGAGCTGCCTCTATCCATTAGTAGTACAGGGGGCAGTCCTGTGGTAAATTGTCTGTTTCCCATCCATAGACCTAAGTTGCACTTGAAAATGGGACAGAGATGAACTTTGATTTATGTGGAGGAGGAGTCTGTTCCACAGCTGCAGTATCCTCTGTGAGATATGCCTGTCCCTCCAAACTGTTCTGTTTATGTTGTGGAAGAGGTTTATATCCATAGACCACATGTTTTGGATGCCATTTGACTTCCTGATGTGCAGTAAATCATTCAGTAATGGGTTGAAGAATGTCTTATATTCTAGACACAAATCACCTCTTAGCAGCCTGTAGGATATCGAGTATAGTGACAGGATTTTGAGTTGGTCTGGGCAAGACGTATTGTTTATCCTTGTATCCTTTTAGTAATGTATCTCTGTGGGTATTCCAGTTGTTGCATGTGTCTGGACAGATACGTGGCAAAGGGGGTACTATGAGGACTGTCTAAAGGGTGTGGGGCAATGATATCACTAGATCTAGACACAGTCACACTATTTATAAGCTGTACAATATAGAAGGACTTTCTTGCAACAATAGATACATGTTGGTCAAAAATTAGGTCACTGTCTACATATGTTATCAAGTCCTGAAAAAAATGTCTCAATGCTTTGGGGCATATTGTCAATGTAGTAGTTCACTGAGGTAGATGACTTCCCAAAGGGTAGAATAATGCATTTTTTGGCATTTAGTTTTAGTGTATGATTTTAGCACCTGTTATTTATTTGAGACAAACCTTCCTGCAGGATGACTTAAGTCATTTGGGGATTGAATGACTGTTCCTAGCTTGCAGTCTTCTGGAAAATTTATCAAGCACAGAGCCCTTTGGTATTGGGTTTTACATCAGAAATGTAGATGCCAAACAGGAGAGGACTCATTATGCTGTGGGAATCCACTATTGACTTGTCTCTTTGTGATGGTAACGTTTCCAATTTTGATTATCTAAGTCCTATCTATGAGACAGTTGGTGATCCAGTGGGTGACATAGTAGTATAGTCCAAGTTTGTTTAGCTTTTCTACTTTGCCTGAGTGGGAAATTGTGTCAAAAACTTTGTTCAGGTCAAGATATGTATTGCCTACCATTTTGCCTTTATCCATTGCTTTGGTGATCTTTTCAAAACAATCCACCAAGTTGAGTAAACTTGATTTGCCCTTGATGAGTCCAGACTGAGATGGGTCCAGTGTTTGGATGTTCACTGTGTCCCGGTTGATTAATTCTTGATAAGTCTCTCCATGGCTTTGCATACGAGGCTGGTCAGACTTATGGATCTGTAATTGCCTGGGTCTGTGGAAGGTCTTTCCATATGCAGGGGAATGACTGTAGATGCTCTTCATTCATTTGGTACAAAACATATATGGAGACTAAGACAAACAGTGTTATTAGGGTAAATCATGCTTCATGCTATTTAAAATGCATCCAGGGTGTATTGTCAAGACACATCAATTCAGTATTTTTTAGCTTTTGATAACACTATCAGGACTTGGTCTTGTGATAGCTGGAGGTGAGTCAAGTTCAAGGGAGAGAGGGATAAAGTTAGAGATAAACTTTTTTTGGTGAGTAGGTTCACTATATCATCAGCCTCAGTGGAAGTAACATCAATCACAATCAGCTCAGTGCATTGCTGTGTTGTCTTTTTGAGATTACAAACATGACTGAAATGCCTTGTGATTGTCTTTGGCTTGGATAGTTATTTTAGCCTACTTTGTTATTATTGTTGTTTTTGTTATTATTATTATTATTATTATTAGTAGTAGTAGTAGTAGTATCATTATCACTATCATTGTCATCATAGTTTTTGTCTGAATTATATATCGGAGGTGTGCACAATAAATATTGTGGCTAAAATTGCTAGATATAAGAGTTTTCTATAGATGAAAATGACCTTCTGTTATGATGAAGTTAAACAGTCATTAGTCTTGCTTTGCAGGATTAGTATGCATTGGTTTAAAGCTAACTGTAATATTTTACTTGGCTATTTTTATCACAATCAGACATCTGAGGTGTACACAGTCAATTAAGTGGCTGCAATTAATGGTTAGGAATGTTGTCAAATTGTAATGATAATGGTCTTGAGTGGTCTTGTATGATCTAAGTGTTAAATACCAACTTGTAAGCGTATATACAACCAAATAACCAAAAATATATGCTAAAAAGGACCATAGCTCACTGCAAATGCTTACTTTCAAAAATTACTTTTAATAGAAAACAAATAAAAATGAACCCCTGAGGGCTAAAACTATTTTACACACAGGTTAAGTGCTTTTATCTGCTAATTGCAGACTGCATCAGAACAGTTATAATATATAGAAATGTTAATTTGTTCTGTAGTAAAAAATATGTACTTCTTTTGTTATATAGTATAAGAACACATTTATAAAGTAAAGAAAGATATATAACATATAAAAATGCTCATTTGTACTATGCTAAAAAAAATATATATCTTTAATGCTCAATATTGTATTTTTGTTATTTAGACATTGTATCCTGACATGTTGCCTCCTTTCATGTACCAGCTTTCTTTTTTATTTTTCAATTCACTTGTTTCTAACTTTATTCTGTGTGAACATATACCCTACTACAGCTGTTCTGATGAAGTCTGCAGATAGCAGATGAAAGCGTTTAACCTGCGTGTAACATAGTTTTAAGCCTCAGGGGTTCATTTTTATTTGTTTTCTATTAAAAGTGATTTTTTTTTGAAAGTAAGCATTTGCAGTGAGCTATGTTCCTCCTTAGCATATATTTGGTATATGATTTAAATGTTTCAAAAATGTAATTCTGATTTTATTGGTTAATAAATTTTGTTTTACAACTTGCTGGAACATTGTTTGTTCATGACTACTCAAATTTAAAACAAACAATTTTTGCTTTATTAAACATTAAATATAATTTAAAACATTATGGTTGATAAACATATATTTAAAGCAATCAGGTAGGTAAATCCAAAAGAACATGTGCACTTAAGCATAGTCTTAAAGAAAAACAAATGTGAAAACCACCTAGGTTCCAAAGTGTACTCACCCAGGGTCCAAAGTATAACCACCCAAGGTCCAGAATATACATAATCTACTACTCTATGCATTTCATGGTAACCTGGGTTGTAAAGAAAATGACTTTGAAACTAGCTCACATGCTGTGTAAAAATGTAAATGGTCAAAAATAATAGTAATTGATAGTTGAAATATGTAAACAGAAATGTGTGGCTACATTTCCACAATTTCCATTGGTTTGTCTATTTCTTAAATGTAAGTAAAGGTTACATCACTGTAATTACCATTCATCCTTAAAATGTTTAATAATTGATCTTAATTCATCATTCAGTTACTGTTACAAGAGCAGCCATAGACAAAAGTGCTTCCCACATCTCTAGCCAACTGTTTATGGCAAATGCTTTTTTTTGTCTGAAACTAAGAACTTGGTTACACCAAGTTTACTATACATCATAAATCTACATAAGTACACATTTAGAAAAGATTCTTTTAGTATCTGTAAAAGTACTTTATAAAGCCAACTTGCTTTTGAGAAAGAGCAACGTGTCTCTGGATCTAGTTTTGGTGATGATCTCATGTTAAAAATGATTGACCAGAAATAGAAAGTAAAAGAAGTGGACCAGATGCTTTCTGTTCTTTTGTGCTAGGAGGGAGTAGTTTCAGTCATGACATCAGCAGCACTTGATGTAAACCAGGAAGATGCAGGAGAGAGATGCAGTTGAAGATCATCACCAAAGGTCATTCACCTCCCATCTTTTTTTTGACAGCTCAGTCTGAATGATTGTCATTTCAAAGCAATTTTTTTATTATCTGTCCTGAATCTGTGGCAAGGTAGCAGCAGTTATATGTACTGTGGATATTGTATTGTATGCTCTGACATCATCATTTTTATCTGGATTCCTAAAAGAAAAATGCTTTGTCAAACAAATGAACTTCAGTCCGAGTGTCCAGCTGTTCATGTGCATGTTGGCCATAAGCCATTTTCAGAAGTTGTGGGGAAGCATGATTCTAACGAAAGGTTATATTCAACACTGAGCAGAAAGCAATGGATTTGGAACTTATAGAATGATAGTGGAATAGAGAACTGACAGGCACAGGATTGGCATGGGTGGTTGAAGTGGTGATATTGTTCTCCCTGGCGAATGCTTAAAGTATTGCATGGAAATCAAAGCTTAGACCTGTGCAGTCTGTGGGAGAATGCCGCACATTAGCAGACATGTCTGGGGTTTCTCATCATCTTTTTTAAATAACAATTATTTTTGGAATTAGGTGTTGTCAAAGGAAAAAACTTCAAAGACCAATACACGTAAGGTTCAGATAAGGCACAATTAATAACTTGCTGCAAGGAGACAAAAACATGCAAATACAGGATTTCGCCTAACTACTAACAGGAAGTATGCTATTCTTATACTGTTCTACAAGACATCGCCCTCTGCGGTTGACGTAATCAAACACAACTTTCAGTATTGTTCTACAGCAGATGTTACTCAGATTTTCTGCTGACATGACTGGATTTATGAAAAACATTTTGAGAAAAACAACCTGGCCTTGGTGGGCTCTAGCCCGTTTACAAGCTTCTATTGTGCAGGTCTAATACATGTGTTACATTTCAAGGTACTTTTCTAGTTTAGACACAAGCAAGTACTGATTGCAGTTTATATTTTCAAGCAATCTTTGTTCTAGTTATCTATAACTCCTGCAGCTGTGTATTTCCTCACAGCACAAGTGGAACTCCTTGTCTAAGTCTCATAACATTAATTCATCTATTCATTATTTTCTTGACACAAGCAGAGATTATCTGCTTTCCTGTAAATTTTCAAAGCATATAGCTGCGCATGTTTTGTGACAATACAAGGTTAGAAAGCTTCTGCTATTCGTACAGATTTTATGCAGTGTGAAACAGAATAAATGTGTTAACCCTTTTCAAGTCTTAAATGCACTAAGCATATTACTAATACATACACTGATACATATTTTTCTAACATTTCCCCCCTATTAATACTTTTATTCTACTTTCAAAATAAGCATAAACAGTTTTTTCTTCTCCTAACCTCTTCCCTCTTAGGATTTGCAGTTGAGAGTCATTCAATTTAAACTTATGAAAGCATTTTCAATCTTTTAACAGTTCTTCAAGCTCAGTACTTTGATATAAGGTTTCAAAAACTGACATGCCTATAAAGTCTTTAATCAGTCTTTTTATGCAGGGGATACCACAGCAAACACATACTCCCAGTAGGATAATTCCTACACAAATTGCAATCAGAATGTTCATTAGGATAGTACCTCACCCCCAAACCATTCCTGGAAAAAGTCCGTCAGTGGGTTTGGTCCTGGTTTGGTCATGTCAGACACTTGCTGAATTACCTCAAGGTGATTGTCTATCTCGTGTTTATGGTCAGGAATATACGAACAGCAGTCCTCCTGGATTAAAGCGCAAATACCACCTCTCACCGCTAGGGTGAAGTCGAGAGCCATGCGGTTTTGAAGCACTACAGTTCTCATGGCATTCAGTTCATCAGTCACCAATTCAAGGGCGGAAAAAAGTTGCATTACTCATTACTTCGAGAAGTTTAGACAGTTTTCTCAGCTCCCAGATTGATTTTGTCACTCCATATGCTGGTAATATGCCTGCCCACAATATAACAGTATCACTCAAGTCCATGTGTGTCAGTCCATCACCCACAGTATGATGATTTTTCCAGTGTGCATTGATTTGCCCTACTGGATTTACAGGTTTCTTGATGGGTTTCTTGTTGACCTTTCGGACATTCCGAATTTTTCCTCGAGGTAAAACTGCAGTGTGTCGTATGGCCCGAACCAGGTAGCCCAAAAAACAACTGCTGGACCAATTCTCAGGTAACCACTTGTATGCCTTTCTGCCACATACAAAATAACAATCCTCTACTTTAGTAGTAACTTTACTATGAATATACACTTGTCCTGCATGAAACATTTTTCTATCAATTATAGACAGTTGTTTATAGGGAACAGAGTCATGTTTTACTTCATCAATTGTTTTTTGCATCAATTCAAGAAATGAATCATAGTTTGTATTACAATAAGAACCTGCATTGTTAGCTTTAGTGTAACATTTATAAGGAACAGTCACATTGCAATTGCTCCAACCCACCTGAACAGTATCCTTTTTATAAAAACACACAGTTCCCTTTTGTGGAATAGACAAGTGCAATGCTATTTTATCTTGTGATGTAACAGTTGAGGTATCATAAATCAAGTTTTCCCAGGTCTCATTGACCCCTAGGGGGACTGTAGTCATTAATAACCCCCCCCCCATATGCTGTCGGCAAAGCTGTACAAATCCAGCAATTCGAAACATTGAAAGTCTCAGCATACACATATTTAATTGCCTGGTAAGTGTTGACGTTTGGGTGCCAGTCTATGAGTAATGCTTCACGTTTATTCAGTTCAATTTGTGTGGCTGGAAAAAGGAATGGCCACAACAAAAAGATTATTGTCACTAGTGCAGTCAACAGGATGATTATGCAATACTTCTGAGGAAATGGTTGTTCTGCATTCCCGTTTTTTCTGGATTCTATCATTTTGCTCTTGACATGTGACAAGATTTTTGTCCAGTTCAAAGTTTTTAACTAGTTTGCAGTGCGTCAGGTGGATCCACGAGGCACGCTCTGTGATTTTGACTGCAGTAGGTGTCGAAAGAAGCACCTGGTATGGACCTTCCCACTTTGGTGACGCCCAGTTTTTCTTCTTAATGACCTTTATCCAAACCCAGGTACCCGGATCCAATGCCACTTCTGATGGTCTGGTTTGTTCTTTATCTGAAACAGAATTTGACTGCAACAGATGTTTAGAATTCAACAAATTTCTCATATATTCTGCTAGTGTACAGTAGGCTTCCTGGCCTGCGGGCATGAGAAGGTTTCCACTGAGATATATAATAAGCCCTTCCAAATATTTTCTCAAAAGGAGTCAATCCTTTTGCATTCGGAACAGTTCTCATGCTCAACAGTACCAGGGGCAGACAGTACACCCAATTTCTCTTAGTTTCTGACAGTAACTTTCTTAGCTTACTCTTTAAAATCCCATTATGCCTCTCAACTAACGCTGCAGATTGTGGATGATATGCACAATGGTTCTTCAAAGAAATACCAAAATGCTTACTTAGCTGTTGTATGGTTTGGTTTACAAAGTGTGTACCGTTGTCACTATAGATCCTTTCTGGAATGCCGAATCTAGGGATAATTTCTTTAATGAGGATTTTCGCTACGGTAGCCGCATCTGGATTTTTAGTCGGAAAGGCTTCCACCCATCTGGAAAACATATCTATAATGACAACACAATACTTCTTATTTTCACATTTGTTCATTTCTATGAAATCCATACAGGTAGTATGAAACTGATCCGGTGGTGTATGGAAACTCCCTTGCTTGGGTTTTAATGCCCCTTGTGCATGATGTTTGTTACAAACGTGGCACATTAAACAACATTTTTTTGAATAGTTTGTAAATCCGTACATTGTGAACACTCAGTTCACCAGCTGTACTATCCCCTCTGTTGAGACATGGCACTGCCCATGGCTCAACAAAGCTGCATATCTAAACAAATTAGATGGTAATATCGGTTTCCCTTCCTTAGAGATGTACAGCCCTTTTTCGAGAATTGCTCCTCATCTTATCCATCTCTGTTTTTCAGCCTGTGTAGTAAGTGTCTGCATTGTCTTTAACATTTCTAAGTCTAAAATCTCAGAGGGTTGTAATTCCTCATTCAAAAGAAACATTTCTGAAGCTGCCTGTTTTGCAGCTGTATCAGCTCTTGCATTACCTTTTGAAATCCTATCCTGTTGCTTGGTATGAGCTGTGCATTTACAAATAGCTACTTTCTGAGGTAACTGAATAGATTCTAAAAGATCTAAAATAAACTGTGCATGATTGATTGGTTTGCCGGTAGATGTTATCATTCCTCGATTTTTCCACTGTTGCGCAAAAACATGTACAGTAGAAAAAGCGTACTGGCTGTCATTAAAAATGTTTACACATTTACCCTTTGCTAAGATACATGCCCGTGTCAAGGCAATCAATTCTGCTGCCTGTGCAGATAAATTGTGTGGTAAAGGTTTCGCTTCTATAATCTCAGTATCAGAAACTACTGCATATCCTACTAGGTTTTGTCCTGCAGGACCCCTTTTGCACGAGCCATCCACGTAGTATGTCACCTCAGCATTATTCAAGAGAACATCCGTGAGATCTTTCCTAGGCAGTGTCTTTTGCTCTCAATCACCTGCAGGCATCTGTGTGGTGTGCCATCTGCAGGGGTTGGGAGCAAGGTAGAAGGGTTCAAAGTCGTGCATCGTTCAATTGTCATACGAGGTTGGCTCAACAATACAGTCATACAGGAAAGATGCCTAGCAGGGGAAAGATATGCTACCTTCTCTTGTAGTAAAATAATCGCGACTTCATGAGGCACTCTCAAAGTGAGAGTGTGGAATAAAACTTCTGAGGCCAAAGCCTGTACTGCCATTGCAGCTGCAACTACTGCTTGTACACAGTGGGGTAAAGACCATGCCACTGGGTCTAGCTGTGATGAATAATAAGCAATAGGGTGTTGCTTGTCCCCATGCTGCTGTGTTAACACTGATGTCATATAACCTTGCTTACAATCTACAGTTTGGAAAAAACGTTTATGATAGTCTGGAAATCCTGAAACTAATGAGGATGCTATTAACTGTTTCAGTCTGCAGAAAGCAGATTCTGCTTCTGGTGTCCATTGTAACAAATCCTTTGCTGCCATAGGCTTCTTATATATCAGGTTAGTCAGCAGTGCAGATTCCAAGGCATAGTTTGGGATCCAGCTCCGGCAAAACTTAGTCGTACCCAGGAAGGACATAATTTCCTTCGTAGTAGTGGGTTTTGGTGCTTGCAAAATTGCTATTTTTCTGTCCTCATCTAATGTCCTACCCTCTTTGGATATTACATATCCTAGGTATTTAACTTGTTTTTTCCAAAGCTGCAGTTTATTCTTGTTTACCTTGTGTCCTTCAGCGGCTAGAAATTGTAATAGTGCTATGGTATCTTCTTTGCAATCTTGCTGGGTGGGGTCACCAGCAGGATATCATCAACATAAAGTAAAATCTGACTGTCTTTTGGTGGGGTAAATCCTGCCAAATTGCTTGCCATTTATTGTGAGAATATCATTAGACTTTCACAATATCCCTGTGGTAGTCGCATATATGTATACCTTTTCCCCTGAAACGTGAATGCAAACCAATATTGGCTGTCAGGGTGTATCGGTATCGAAAAGAACACATTGCTGATATCTACCACAGAAAAATATTTCTGTTGAGGTTGTAAATCATTTAACAGGGTGTGTAGGTCTGGCACCATAGGTGCCCTTGGTATTACTGTGTCATTTACAGCTTGTAAATCTTGGACCATACGCCATTCTCCATTTGCTTTCTTAACAGGAAATAAGGGTGTGTTACATGGTGAATCAGGAGATTTCACCAGCACCCCTTCCTTAAGTAAAGCTGCTATAATAGGTTTGATTCCTACTTCTGCATCTTTTCTTAAGGAATACTGCTGCATCTTTTCTTAAGGGATATTGTCTTTTCTGTGGTCTAAATGCTGACTTTGGCATGATAGTAACTGGTCCTGCTGTACGAATAAGTCCTACATCTGACTTTCCTGTTGACCAAAGAGTTTCTGGTATATTCTGTAAGGCATTCTCTTCCTCCTTTAATAGGAGTGCTAATCAGCTGTCCTTGCTAGACTGCAAGTGCATGGCTGGGTGGGTCTGAGTTATCCAATTCAGCTTCTGCATTTGTATTCCCTGTTCTTACAATTCTAACTCCGTCTGCTTTTCCCATCTTGTGACATTTTCTCCCAAGTCTACCCATTTTGCATTTTTGTCCTCAGTTAAGCTAACATGTGGTAATCGATTAGATTTATAGAGTGCAAAGAACTCCTGTGGCAATGAACAGCTGGCTACACTGTTCCCTTCCATGTCCCAGTACAGATTTCGTAATATCAATCTGTTTGCACGATTTCTAAACAATTCTTGCTCATATCCTTATCAGGTCCTGGTGTGTTACAATAATACAGAGTACAGTGCAACAAATGTTGTTTGTCAATGTCAAGGGAGGGGAACTTGCTGATGGCGATGTTCATCAGCTCTTCGGTCACTGCCCCTGGACCAGTCGTAACCAAGTCCTGGCTGTACCAATAGAACATTTCATCCTCCGATTGCACTGCAAAGGTATCAATTTTTTTTGCTGCGCTTCCATACCGTGCATAGTCGGAACTACTGCTATACCAAATAGCTGCATAAGGTCTCTGCCCAAGAGGTTTACTGGACATTTTGCAGAAACAACAATTTTGCTTTTCTGGGTCAATCCTGAAACAGGATCAGTTATTGCAATATTATGGGAGAGGGCCTCCCGATACAGCTGTCCATTAGCTGCTTTCACTAGTATGTAATCAGGTGACTCTGAATTCTCTGGCAGTTTGGAGGGATGTATCAGGGTTCGTGATGCCCCTGAGTCACACAAAAATTTGACTTCCCTCCCTTCCACCAAGAGTGTAATTTCTGGTTTTGTGTCTGCTAAATAGAGCTCTAAGCTCAGTAAAGCTAAATCCAATATTTAATTTTCTTCTCTATCAGTAACTTCCTGCACTTCCTCTATTTCTTCTGTCACATCCTCTACTCCTTCTATCACATTCTCATCTGTCCTTTCTCCGCTATCCCCTTCTAGTGATTCTTGACTATCATATAGTCAGTCCTCACCCTCCATGTCTCCCGTGGTTGCCTTCTTGTTTTTCTTGCAATCCCTTGCCAAGTGTCCCTTTTTACTGCATTTAAAACATTCACCCCTTTTCTTTCGCCCTTCAAAGTCCTCTGATCGCTGATCAGATTGTTTGTTTCCCTGGGCATTTCTCTTGCCCTTTTTCCCAGATTGTACTACATAAACTTCTGCTCCATCTTCTACAGAAAATACTTGGGCTTTCTTTTTCTTTTTGCTATTAAAATGCCTTTCAGCATGCTTAGCATATTCAAGTAATGACTGTAACCTGCCTGTACGATTATCTACCATGTGCTTTGTAATAAAACTGCTTATGGGTGCAATACTGCCTTTTAAAAATGCATTCTTTAACTGCTGCTCATATGGGGAATCTTGTGTCTGATCTTCAGGAACCTGCATTCCACAATGGTTATTAAAAATTCTAACAGTCTGGCATAATATCTATCAATATTTTCACCTTCTTGTTGGATGCATTGATTAATGCAAGTCCAGTCTGCCCTAGGCTTCCATTTTTCAGAGATTTGGTCTGTAAGACCTTTCACTCTGTTGTCTAACTCTGCGCTACTATGTGGGAGGGGTCTGAGCGCAACGTCACGGGGATTCCAATTGCCACTAATCATGTGCCAATCTGGTCCCACAATTTGTCTGACTACTTTTTCTACCTCTTCTCCATTTAATTTATAACTTAGCCTCATTCCTTGTAAATCTTCTAAGAACTTTCTGAAATTAACTTTTGGATGGGGAATTCCCTCAGTGCCTTTCCGTTGGGTCCTGACCCTCTTGCCCTGCCTGAGGATTAGGTACTTCTATAAGTGGGCATATTTCCTCTTCACTCCTAGATTGTGATTTCCTACCCATTTGATATAATTCAATGTCCCCTTTTGAGCTACCTGCCCATGTTCGAGACCTGGTCTCGATGGGATCTCCAATAAACAGTATTGCTTTCGTGATGTCTGTATTTTCAGTGACAGCAGGATATTGTGGGGGTGGACCAACCTGTTCACGTGCTTCATATTCTGGTAAAGGAGGTGGAGGGGCCGATGCTATTACTAAGTTATTGTCCTCCTTATCTAAAAACATTGCTTTTTATTTATTATTCTTTTGTTCCCTACGGTTTACCTCCTCAAGCCACCTGTGTGCCTGAGGAATTCCTAATTGGCGCTGCCTTTTTACCCGACCTTTAGAATCGGTTTTGAGCTGTTTGACAAGTTTGATAAGCGAGGATTTTTCTAATTTACCATCAAATTCATACTCATTAACCCACTTTAAGTAGTATTTAATATTATAAGCACGCTGTGACTGCATGTATTTTGCGTCTTCGGTTAACTGCGGATTCTGGGGTCTTTTTGTGCAATTATTACCCATTTTATTCTACCCTTTTCAATCGTTACGTAACTCCTTATTTTTAACGTGGTACCATGGATTTTGTTATAGTCTCTTCAGAATGACTGCCTACCTACTCTGTTTTCCCTGATCTATGACAAGACAGTAATCTTTCCTGTCCCTGACTTGTAAAAATACAGTCCTGACAAAAAACAATACAAATCTAGTCCCTGATCTAAAACAGAAAAAAAAGCAGATTCACCTTACCTGAGCCTTCGTGATTGATCACCTGATTCGTGGAAACCCATCCTTCAGTCACAGATCAGAAAGTGGCTGGCCTCTTTTGTACGACAATTCAGTCAGAGGGCTTTTCAAAATAATAAGAACCAATGTGTTTTTTTCACCGTACGGTTTCAAGCCACCTGGCCTGTCTAATCCGAGGTGAAGTGAGGGTTCCGGCTCGAAGGACCAATCTGTCAAAGGAAAAAACTTCAAAGACCAATACACGTAAGGTTCAGATAAGGCACATTTAATAACGTGCTACAAGGAGACAAAAACATGCAAATACAGGATTTTGCCTAACTACTAACAAGAAGTATGCTATTCTTATACTGTTCTACAAGACATTGCCTTCTGTGGTTGACGTAATCAAACACAACTTTCAGTATTGTTCTACAGCAGATGTTACTCAGATTTTCTGCTGACATGACTGGATTTATGAAAAACATTTTGAGAAAAACAACCTGGCCTTGGTGGGCTCTAGCCCGTTTACAAGCTTCTATTGTGTAGTTCTAATACATGTGTTACATTTCAAGGTACTTTTCTAGTTTAGACACAAGCAAGTACTGATTGCAGTTCATATTTTCAAGCAGTCTTTGTTCTAGTTATCTCTAACTCCTGCAGCTGTGTATTTTCTCACAGCACAAGCGGAACTCCTTGTCTAAGTCTCGTAACATTAATTCATCTATTCATTATTTTCTTGACACAAGCAGATATTATCTGCTTTCCTGTAAATTTCCAAAGCATATAGCTGCACATATTTTGTGATAATACAAGGTTAGAAAGCTTCTGCAATTTGTACAGATTTTATGCAGTGTGAAATAGAATAAATGTGTTAACCCTTTTCAAGCCTTAAATGCACTAAGCATATTACTAATACATACACTAATACATATTTTTCTAACAGGTGTTTTATAACCATTTGGCATTTTGTAATATATTTGTTTTCATCACAGAACTTTTAGAAGCTGATTTGTTTCTAACTCCTACCGCATGAATGTGATCTATTTGCATATTATGGAGAAATGACATGTTTTATCATTTTTTATAATTGTGGTGATATTAGCAAAAGCCTCAAAAATTGCTCTCAGATGACACAATTTATATTTTTATTAGTCTGCAATCTAACATCACAGCCCATATAATTTATTAAGAGTATCTGATACAGTATACAAAACTACTGGTAGTATGTATGGATTTAGCTGCCATTATGTGTACACTGTTTCAGATACTCATTCTGTTCTGCTATTCTGATTAGTTTCTTGTTTAGTCAACAGTTAGACGAGTTTATTAGTATTATTATTATTTTTTTGTAGATATGAAGATGAAATCAACAGGCGCACTACCCTGGAGAATGAATTTGTTGTCTTAAAGAAGGTGTTGTATCATTTTTGTTTTTAAAGTAAGAAATGCAATTGGGATGGTTTTAAATTTGCTTTTTGTCATGATTCTCACTGGACTGTAATTATCCACTGAGAAATCTGAAAGCACAATTAGGTACTAGGAAAGAAGACAACTCTTCAACATCCTGCCACCCGTACACAATATGTATATATATGTAAGAACAGATTTGCAAAGCATTTACTCATAAATTCAAACTGAAATATTTGCCCAAATAAATTGCTAAATGGCACTGCTGACAATGTGCAAAATATCAATACAAAGATATTTGTAAAGTCCTCTTTTGACAAGACATTATAAAGGGTATACAGATTTCCCCTAGAAAAGTAAAAGTGCTTCAGCACATGGTCTCTCAGATATGCTGTGAAATGTAAATGTTTTATAATGCACTCAGTCTGACAAGCAAAATTGCACTAATGTGAATGTTTACCCCATTGCTTAGTCTTGTCCTTATAGCGTAAGTGAAGAGCTACCTGTGCTCTGATATACACAATTTATTAGAAAGACTGACATGCATTTACCTCAAAGACAGCTAACAAATCAGACTGAAACACAGACCAAAGTAGATGAATATGAGATAGCACCAGAAAGGTACTGGCAAAACACTGAACAATCTGCAGAAAGATATTTATAACCCTCCCTTTCCATAGGCCTTGCGCAAGCTTCCCATAGACTCCGAAAGTGTTTTACTACACTGTCTTATGAAAGCACAGAGGCACATGAGATTACACTTGACACTAATTTATCAGTTAAATGCATGATGTCTTGATATTAGAAATGCAAGTATTGTGATAAATTAATTACATTTATAGATAAAAGCCCATATGATAATTTGGGAGTTAGAAGTAAACATACCCTAGGATTCAGAAATATGCTTAAAATTTACAAAAATGACCTACCGCAGATAAGTCAATTTAGACAAAGGTGAGAAGAAGTGATTCAGGGACAGCTATGGCTACAATGAACAAGACTTCTATAACACTCCTCATTACCATTTCTCTGAGCCACTCCTGTTTAATAATAGCTCTATCAGACCTGAAGGTAGTAATCTTTTACCTGGTGGCTCATGCATCACATTCAGAAAGACACCCCCTTACCCCCCCCCCTTAAACACACACGCACCACACACACACACACACACACACACACACACACACACAAATGCACGCACACACACACACACACACACACACACACACACACACACACACACACACACACACACACACACACACCACACAAATGCACACGTGCTGTTCCATGAGAATTAGAAGCTTTGTATGTGAGTCTTTGCATAATAATTTTTATACTCTACATAGACTGAATAAAATGTTCTCTGAAGTGAAATATATGTGTTGGAGATGTACAGTGGGGGACCAGGAAATACATAAATATACTTTTTAGTCTTCTTCTGGATTAGGAACTTTTAAAAAGGACTTGAAAATAGTTCAAAAAGGGTGCTTGGTAGTGATGCACCCCTTACCAAGAGATTACTTCTTTTGGGGTTTGAGAGACAAATACACCCAAAAAAGTTTGAATAAGTTATATTAAGTATTATTATGCCACTGTCAAAGAAAGCAATATGTAGAAGATAGAAAACTGATGTTTTAGTATCAGATCTATAAGTTGTGCCACAGACGGGAATCTGTGTAAAGACAGTTGCTAGGATTTGGAAAGATTCTCACCACTCGCATAAATCATCTACTGCAGTTAGATCAATTTATACAAAAGAGATGTGAGCTATGAAAGTAACAATGAGCACCACTTTGCTTAATTAGGCTCATGTAATTGTGATTCACCTCAAAATACTTCCTTCCTTCAGGTAAGACTTTAAACCAAGATTCCAAGTAGCTGGGTTAGTGGTAGCTCATGTAAAATATGTCATGGCACTAACTTAAAAGAGGGGGTTAATTAAGCTTATTTCTTCAAAATGATATAATCAAAGTATAATCAACACTAAAGAAAATGCATTACAATTATTGCACAAAATGAAATGCATTAAAGCAAGAGTGCATTCGTATTCCACATTTAATGCACAATGTCATAGCACATATTGGTGTGCATATTTTCCAAAAAATGTACAGCTAAACTAAAATTGACTTTATCATCACAATGTCCTGCATCTTTTAGTGTATGTATTAACAACTTATAAGATAAATCACAAACCATTATTTCATGGAACATTCTTTCTTTAACAAGAAATTGTCATAAAGGCTTCATTTGTTCAAATTCAGTAAATATATACAATATTTTCCATTTGGACACAAAACTACACCCTTACATTCAAACTTTTATAGACCAGTAAAGCCTAAGCTGGAAGTTTTTGATGTTCCACTCCAAACAAAATTGTTTATATATGGTACCTTATATAAAAATTATAATCCCCTCCTTAGACTTTTTAAGTAAATGTCTTATAACTGTTTCCAACAAGATTCAGTTAACATTTCTCTTACAATTTTGTAAACACAAATTTCTGATCCTTTTTGCTCACCCTTGAGGTATCTGGTTTCAACTGTCTTATCTTTTAAATGCACTTCTAAATACAATTTTAATCTCTTGGTCTTTACTTAAATTCTTGTGCAAAATATTACCAATTTTTCATTTAAAGAACTATAAACAGGCATTTAAATAAAACTGAAAATAATCATACTCTTACAACTTAATGAAGTTTGACAAAACTAGAGTAATAACTAACAGCATCATATTTAGACCCCCTTTTCATCATGTCCTGATACAGTATCCGTCTTTTAATGGGATATAACTCATTCCTCCATTTTCCCAGGGGGAAAAAAATCATTAATTCTGACACTAACTTTTACAGATAATCCAGACTCCTGCTAAATAAGTAGCTAAATTATGTGTCATCAGTAACTGAGATTGTTTTGCACGTTGTATGAAAAATAAATAATTTTTTTCTACATTTTAATAAAATCTGATCCAACCATAACTCATGTCTCATTCGTCTTACCAAACCAAATACTCAAAATGTCAAATGTAGATAATTTTAGTTTTACACCATTTGACAATTCTTGATATCCAGTTACTGTTCTTTTCTCTTAACTAATCTGTAACACCAACTTTTGCAATGCTGTCTTAGTAACTTCCATAACTTGAAAGTTGTCTTATGTCCATAATGTGTACAACTAAGTCATCATTGTACATCATAATTGAGAGAAAACCAGAAGAGTATTTTTAGAAAGCTGGCTTTTAACTTGATATACTACATTATTACACACGCAATACCTAAATGATGATGAAAAATAAAACATGCAACTTAAATTTTCTCTCTCTTCACCTCATTATCATAACCCTAAATCAAAGCACAGAATATGTGACAACACAAATTCCGTCATACTGCAATTTTGACCAAAATAATACATGACACACTTCTAGCAGTAGTATATTACGTGGCCACCAGTACACAGTAAATTCTAGTACTCCCAATAGGTAATGTGGCATTCAAGGCCTCAGATACTCCATGTTTAATGACTCTGCTTTCCATTTTAAGTCAGTTTCACTTTCTTCTTTGATTTAGTGTTTTCTGTCAGATTTCAGAAAAAAGTAATCTGCTACTCTCTCACAATATTGCAATTATTGAATGTTTTTGTTGGTTAAAAATATCTAATGCAGGCTAAAAGTATAAAATTACTGAATTTGTTGGACACATTTTCATAGTCTTAACCACAAATGCATTAGGAAGACTACACTTTTTAAAAATAAATAGGCTACATAGGAAGGCAAGAGTTCATGAAACAACCCATGACCACCCCTTTATCTAATTTACTTGTACAAAAAAACAATTCATCTAGATTTTATGTTGCACCACAAAATACCTGCATAGAAATGTATTCTGCAGCTTTGAACATTGAATTATAGTCTATGCTGTAGTGTACATCTTTTTATTCTCATAGCTGGCTCATGATTTGTCATGCATTTATGAAGCTAAACATCTGATCTAGATAATTTACTAACTGCTGTCATTAAGCTGTACTGTGCTTTTATCTGAACTGGGGTGTCCCACCACTAAGCATGCTCTTGATTTTTACTAGGATGTGGATGCTGCATACTTGGCCAAGGTAGAACTTGAAGCAAAAAGGGACGCCCTTCAAGACGAGCTCAACTTCTTGAGGACTCTGTATGAAGCGGTAAGACATTTAATTTTGGCTAGATTACCATTTATGTATCAATATACCCAAAAAGATTAATGCCAAACCTCACAAAGGTAGTTATGAGCTCTGTATTTTAATATGCTGACCTAGACAGGAGTTATTTTATGAACAAGTGAGCACTTTAGTATTACTGTACTACTTTCTAACAGCTCAGAAAAAAATAATGATAATCAGCTACTTAGCAGTGTAAGACCAATTTTACAAGTCTTGACACTATAGAAAAAGTGCGACTTATGTGGACTAACAAAGCATTCTGAATCCCACTTTTACACTTTAAAATTCTTTTGTTGGGGAGTGAACATTTTGAGTGTTTTTGCATGAGGAGTTTTTATTCCCTACACTACATACTCCTTCGTCTTAGATATTAACTGTGAGATCACGGGATCTTCAGATAGGAGGAGTACTCTCAGGCATCATAGTCTCAGAGTTAGTATATATATTAATCTAGTTGTACTTAAATTTCCTCATTTGCAAGGATCAGAATTAGTCTCTTTGAATATTAAATAGGCACTCTAAGAAAATCACATGCTTTTTATGTAAGAATGTATGACCGCATGACCCTTATGCTGCACATGTAATATAGAATAACAATGGAAAGAATTCCAGTTCACAGTACAGCAGAGCTGTAGTAGAACAGCCATTAATGTATAATAGAATGCTCAAGTAATAAATAGTGAAGGGATGTGGCTACCATGGCGGTGCTATCATACCATTTTTGATACAGTGGAACTGAGTTTTTGCAACTTTTCTGCCCACTTTTCCTTCAGTTTTGTGTCAAAATCAAATTGCTGTTTATATTTTCAACAATGTCTCATGCTTCTCTGTAAAAATATTGCCATGTTGTAAAAATATCTTGCACTAACGAGCTACAAAAAAAAAAAAAAAAAAACTTTGGATACCCAGTAGGTAAGCATTTTATTGTCTACCTAGTTCACCCTTTAATTACTGGAAAAGTAGCAGGCTTTGTGAGTAACTTTTCTTTCAGTTTTTGTATGTGTGACCTTAAGCCAGCCCGATGCATTCTCAAAGTCAGACATTGTTTTTGGCCATGATTCCTATTCAAGATGGCTGTTGTCAATATATATTATGTTCTTTGTGTAATAACTCATCATATCCCTGTGAGGTACTTCACCACTTTGCATACCTCCTGTCATACAAACCATTCAGTTTTCTCAACACTGGTTGCCTCATGGTTTGGGCATCTTTTTAGGCTTGTTGGCTGTTGGTGAAGCACCCTCCAAGAGGAAAAAACGCTGAGAGAAGAAGGGAGCCACTTTTGAGATTTTAAGTATTTTTTCTCTGTTTATTTGTTGAGTTTTTCTGCATAGCTGCCTAGCTTGAGCATTTTCTGGCTTGTTAAACTTGATTTCTGTATTAGTAGCTGTATTTAGAGCACAACCAAAAGCTGTTTGCTGAAATTCCTGTTTGCACTTAATTTTAAATCGTTTTTTTCTTAAAACTTGCATATTTTCTGTCCTTGACCTAGCACTCTTGTGTGGGGTCATTTACTGCACTGTTATAACTTGATATTACTTGTGAACCTCTGCTATCTCTGTAAAAACAAAACAAAAAAAAAAAATCTTGCTTTTTTCCCACTTTTCTGAGAGTTAAAAAAGTTCAGTTACAGGCTTGCTGTTCCTGAACTGTTTGAAAGTTTCTGTGAGGCCATTTTTGCTTGGGCTGGAGGAGGGTCTCTCTGTTGATCAGTGGCAGTGACTAACATTGAGCAGCTTCCCTGCCCCCGTAGAGGTGGTTACTGACTTGAAACTGTAGTTTTATTGGCCACTAGGGGTCATTTCCATAACTCCTTCATCTTCCTCTCTTAAAACCCAGTTGCCTCATGGTTTGGGCGTCTTTTCAGGCTTGTTGGCTGTTGGTGAAGCACCCTCCAAGAGGAAAAACCGCTGAGAGAAGAAGGGAGCCACTTTTGAGATTTTAAGTATTTTTTCTCTGTTTATTTGCTAAGTTTTTCTGCATAGCTGCCTAGCTTGAGCATTTTCTGGCTTGTTAAACTTGATTTCTGTATTAGTAGCTGTATTTAGAGCACAACCAAAAGCTGTTTGCTGAAATTCCTGTTTGCACTTAATTTTAAATCGTTTTTTCTTAAAACTTGCATATTTTCTGTCCTTGACCTAGCACTCTTGTGTGGGGTCATTTACTGCACTGTTATAACTTGATATTACTTGTGAACCTCTGCTATCTCTGTAAAAACAAAAACAAAAAAATCTTGCTTTTTTCCCACTTTTCTGAGAGTTAAAAAAGTTCAGTTACAGGCTTGCTGTTCCTGAACTGTTTGAAAGTTTCTGTGAGGCCATTTTTGCTTGGGCTGGAGGAGGGTCTCTCTGTTGATCAGTGGCAGTGACTAACATTGAGCAGCTTCCCTGCCCCCCGTAGAGGTGGTTACTGACTTGAAACTGTAGTTTTATTTTCCCTTTTGGGTCTATTCCTGCTTCTTTCTAGCCCCTGCTATCAAGCACGCTTTAACGTGCTTTAGCGCGGAGTTGCCACTAGAGCAGCATCGGGCAGTGCCAGTTAAACAAGGTTAAACTCTTTCTGGCTCCAGAAAGTCTGTCCTTCAATTTTTCCCTTAGAACTGCTCTGTTAGGAACCTAAACAGTTTACACCTACACTAAAAAGTGCAGCACTTGTTCCAAATAGCTTTTTCTTCTCAAAAGCACAGCACTTGTCTTATAAGCATATCCCTTGTCTTATAAGCATTCTCTTTGCAGGTCAAGCACTCCTATATTATACAAATCTCTCACTAGCAAAACCCCCCAGGAGTGCCCACTTCCCTGCTAAGCCCACTACTTTTCTGTCTCCTACCAACTCATAATTCTTTCTAGCATGTCGAAGGGTCAGATGCTGGCGTCCTCTCCTGCCCAGTTGGTGAATCTGGGAATTCTGAGACAATGTTACAATTGTCTCATGTACACAGACAACCCTCTCCTCCGAGGTCCCACGTAACACTAACACTTGTGAGAGATGCAACTATTTAGCCAGACTGGAGGCTGAGCTCTCTCAACTCAGGACTGGCAAGACCAGGCAGGAGGAGAAGGCAACTACACACACCACAATACCAGTCTCACATAACTCAACCACACCACTGAATCAAACACATAAACACACTAAGACATACTCGGAGGCTCTGAGTAAAAATTTACCTAAACAGCAGAGGCCTCCAAAGCAGACACCCAAGCAACTGCAAACTCAATACACCACACAAACAACACATAAACAACAAAATCAGTGTGCAAAGCAGTCACTGCCCTTAAGGCCAAATACAACACCAAACATACTTGTCATATGTGACTCCATAGTCAGACACACTGACGTGCCGCTCACCAGACTGAGTAAGGAGAAGGTCACAGTAAGCTGCCTGTCAGGCGCTAGAATCCGCCACATAACACAAGCACTCAGGTCTCTCAACAGCAGGTACAAGTATGACTCAGTCATTGTCCACGCTGGTGTCAACGACCTGAGACGTACCTCCTTGGACTACATGAAAAGAGACATTGAGGAGCTCTCTGATTATGTAGCCCAGGCAGGTATGACCCTGACCTTGAGCAGTATCCTACCTTCACCTAGAATGATGCCACAGTACAGTGATAAGATGATCAGCTTTAATAATTGGCTTAAATTCTGGTGTCATTCAAAGGGGATCCAATGTCTGTCTGCCTGGGATGACATGCTGGACAAGCCACGCTGCTTTGCAAGGGACGGCTTGTACCTGTCACCCCTAGGCATCCGGATATTGGCAAAGGCTCTTGCCACCCCCATAGTGCCTTTTTTAGGCAAGGCTCAAATTCTAAACCTACCACCCTAGAACACAAAAAGTAAAAACTAAGGGTAATGCTGCTCAATGCCAGAAGTCTCAATCTCAAGATGCACGCACTCGAGGCCCTTCTCAGTATGGAGAACATCGATGTTTGTGCTGTGACAGAAACCTGGTTCAAGGCTCCTGAGAGCACCCCAGCACTAGCAGGTTTCACCTCATATCATGCGTTCCGCCCCAAAATCCGGACAACACCAAGAAAGGAGGGGGGGTGTCCATATTCATAAAGGACACCCACACCTCAAGGTTGGTGGCAACGCACGATGCATCGGAGACCATCCAGGTGCAATTAACCATAGGCAAGACTGCTCTGCAATTTGTAGCATGTTACAGGCCACCCTCTCAAACTCAGGAACCTCACATGGCCTTCCTGAAAACATTGGAGGGATAAATGTATCTCCAAACACCATCATACTAGGTGACTTCAACTACCCTAATATAGACTGGGAACACTACTCAAGCCCAAACACTCTAGCCCAAAGGTTCCTGGAGTTCATAAACTCAAATGCCATGGAACAACTAGTCACCATCCCCACAAGAGGAGAAAACATACTTGATCTCATCATCATGAACATGGTATCAAAATGTTCAACACCGAAGTATACCCTCACTGGTGAGATCAGATCATAAACTAATCTCGCTGGAGGTCCTCATCCCGCCCCACCTGAAATAAAAAGACCACAGTGAAAAACTTCTCAAAAGCCGACTTCACACTTCTAAAAACTAATGTGGTCTCCTTTAAGGCCCCTGAGCCAGTGGTAAACATTACTCAAACCGCTGAATCACTTACAAATGCCTTCTACCAGCACCTACAGGACTGCATGGATCAGGCAATCCCAAACAAAACTAAGACTCTTTGTACCAAAGGCAAGCGTCCAGTCTGGTGGACCCCAGCCATAAACAAGCTCTACAACAAAAGGAGGAAGCTACTACAAGATAGAGCAAAATCCTTGAAAGGTAAGACACCTTTGATCATTATAAGTAAAAAACTAAGAGCTCTCATAAAATCATCCAAGGCAAATTTTGAGAGAAAAATCGCCAAGGACTCAAAAGACAATCATAAGGCCTTCTTTAGCTATGTTAGAAACCTAGGAGGAAACTCCCAGATATGCTCAGAATTAGTTCACAATGATGTGAAGATTACTGAACCTACACACATTGCCAACATACTGGCTGTCAGGTTCAGTGCAAACTTCTCTCCCCAAAAGGAGAGATATCTATAGCAGAGGATTGTAGCCCCCCAAACATCTCTCAACACCCAGGTGAAAACTGCTCTATCCAAAGCAAAAAACACAGCATCCATGGGACCGGATGGTGTCCCCGGCTGTGTGCTCCACGAACTCAGTGAGGAATTAAACCCACAGTTAGGACAGCTGTTTAATCTTAGCCTCACCTCAGGATACGTACCCAAGGAGTGGCGCACGGCAACTGTGGTCCCACTTCACAAGGGCGGTGCCTCCACCGACCCTGGAAATTACCATCCTATTAGCTTGACAAGCCTTATCTGCAAAGCCATGGAGAGGATCATAATGGAACTCATAAATAAAGACATAGGGAACATGCAGACTTTGGATCCAACCCAGTTTGGCTTTGTCAAAGGCAGATCATGCCTTTTAAACTTGGTTGACTTTTTCGAGACAGTCACCAAGGCCATTGATGAGGGAAAGGCAGTCCATACAGCCTACCTTGACCTGGCAAAGGCCTTCGACACAATACCCCACTCAGGTATCATCAAAAACTCATCAGCTTGAATGTAAACCCATACATCACAAGATGGGTTGCAAACTGGCTAAGTGACAGAACCCACAGGGTCAGAGTTGCTGGAGCCATGTCAGACTCAAAGCCTGTCACAAGTGGTGTCCCACAGGATCAGTCCTGGGTCCACTCTTGTTCAGCATCTACTTTTCTGAAGTACAAGCAAACACAGGAGGGTTATGGCTGACAAAGTTTGCAGATGACTGCAAACTGGGCGCCATAGTCGAAAACACATCTGACACAGCTATCCTTCAGAAGGGCCTCACAGAAATGGATAACTGGTGCCAGAGCCATGGCCTAAAGTTAAATGCCAAGAAATGCATAGTCATACCCTTCGGGAAAAACAAGGTTACCCCTAGCTACCATATAGGTGGCAATCCACTGAGCACAGAAGAAGTCATCAGGGATCTGGGGACCCAGGTTGACAGTAGCCTATCGTTTGACACTCATGTTGCTAAAGTAGTTAGGAAAACCTTCTACATTGCCCACCTGATCATGATGGGAATCACATCTAGATCAAGGGAGGTCATCGCTCCCCTGTACTCATCACTCATTAGACCTATGATTGAGTACAATGCCCCATTCGGAATGTATCTGACCTGACACCTGCAGCAGCTGGAAAGGCCCCAAAAGTTCCTCACCAAAAGGATAAAGGGTCTCAAAAATATGTCTTATGCTGCCCGACTGAAAGAACTCCAGCTCTATTCAGTCTCATACCGCTTGCTCAGAGGTGACCTGTGCCTGACATATAAGGCCATGTCAAACCCTGATTTGATGAATATGCTTCACCTCAAAAAATCTAGATCCCTCAGAACCACAAGGGCGGGAGACTTAAACCTTGACACGGTTATTAATAGAACGTGCTGGAGGGACAGATTCATCACCCAGAGACTCCCTATGCTGTGGAACAAAATCCCGGTACATGTGAGGCAGAGCACCTCGCTGGCCTTGTTCAAGAGGAATCTTGACCAATGGATGGGGGATCGCAGATATACCCCAGGGATTACTTCAGTGTCACTGCTTGACAGAGGCACAGCAAAATAATAGGCATAGTTTTATTCAAACTAAAGGGGTGGCAAAAGCCAAATAACTATGGGCTAGGCTTATAAATGCCCTTGGGCAGATAGCCTAGTATGAACCTATGAACCTATGAACCTATACACCTTTATTCTCTCTCCATCAGCACTCTTGAATAGCCTATGCACTATTTTTGTTGCTTTGAATTGCCTCTGCATGCTCTATTTTTTTATTTTTTATTTCTATTTTATCTTCAGAGCTGCACACATTACTAAAGAGTGATCTTACTATCTGACGTAAGTATAATGCTTCCTTATTTTCTATTAATGACATTTGTCTCATAATATTCCAGCAACCTACTAGCTTTTCCTCGCATGACCTGCTGGGTGTATCTGTTATGTCTATTTAAGTCCCTTTTGTATTTTTCTTCTTACTACAACTTGCCCATCAGCTAAAGACTAATTTTCTTGGTTTCTCACCTCCCAGATACTTAATTTTTATTTTAGGGGGTATGAATATAAGTTGATGTGTTCTTGGGAAATTTGTCAAATTATGCAAATATGTCTTTTCACCCCTTCTGCTCTTTTTTGTTAGCAGCCGTGATGTATTTATTGTTACTACTATTTTTTTTATTTATTAACTATGTTTAAGTACCTCTTTTCATGGACAAGAAATGATGAATTGTTTAGTTAAACGATTTGCTCTGAGTCACCAAGTAATCAAATGGAAAACAAGGGAATAAAGCCCAGGACTTCAGGATGAAGATGATTGCATGCTTAGATCCTTAATCTTGAGTTAAAAAGTAAGAGCCACACAGGCAAACCAGTTAGTAAAAACTACAAGAAAAACCTACCAAAGATTTATTTATTTTTTATTTTACATTTGTTTACCGGGATGGTCCGACAGGACACAGGTCCACTTACAATGGAGGCCTGGAGAGAAATGCTCCATAATTAGATTAACATCAACATGGTAATATAAACAGTAATGTAACAGTGATAACTGAGGTAAGTACAGACATAAAAAGTCTCATACAATCCAGTCTAAATAGTAAACAATGCATCAGCAGTAAGTGAGTAAATTTGCAAAGGTAGAGAGTCTTGCACATCAAAGCTTTAACATTGGATTAGTGAGATACGATAAAAGAATAAAAAAAAAAATCATATGATTAGACATGACATATTACACAGTTTCTCAAGCTGACAGTAAGATACCCAACTGTAGCATATATACAGTAGAGATAGCAGGAAGGAAGGAGTAAAGTGTGCTGAGATTTTGAGATTCATGTGATGCATGGACATAGCCATGTATTCATAAGATGTGATTTGAGAACATTTTTGAAATGTGTGTTAGTGGGGGCAGAGGTCAGAGAAAGGGGGAGGTTATTCCAAGATCTAGCTATGCATGAGAAAAAAGAGCTTTCCCTGAGTTATTGTTAGCTTTAGAGATGCAGAGGAGGGATTTCTCAGTAGATCGGAGAGGACAGTTAGTTCTGTATGGAGAAAGTAACTAGCTTAGTGCTGGGGTTTTTTCAGGATGTCTTAACAATATTAAAGACAATGACTAAGCTGGTGGCAATTGAGAAGTAACTAGCTTAGTGCTGGGGTTTTTTCAGGATGTCTTAATATTAAAGACAATGACTAGCTGGTGGTAACTGAGAAGCTGGGGAAGTTCTAACCATTGTAATTCCCTTAGAGATTGACAGTGATTCCGAAGGTGGAGTTGTTGTCAAACTTGGCAATTTTATTGTAACATGATTCAAGTCTGGTGAGATCAAGTTTTCTGACTTGGGTAAGAATTGACGTGGCATACATTAGAGTGGAGAGTAGATGGATTTGGGCTAGAGTGATCCGTGCCTGTTCTGAGAGGAATTGTTTATGCCTATGTAGGGTTCCCAGTTTTTTTTTTGTGGACTTTTTATGGTTTGTGAGATATGGACATTGAAGAGTAGGTTATTGTCATTTTCTACAGTGAGGAGTTTTGTATGGTCAGAGAGAGATACGATGGTGCCATTTTTGGAAGAGATTGAAAAGGATAGGGGGTAGGTATATATTTGTTGGGGTGAAAAGTAGCAATTTTGTCTTATTGGGGTTTAGGATTAGTTGGATATCAATAATCCAACTTTCTACAGAACTGATGGATTCTTGGGTGAGTTATTGAAGAGTGGAAAGTGATGGAGCAGAGCAGATAAGAGTCTTAATTGTCAGCACACTGCATAAGGGAGGCATGCTGGGTGGAGGTGTGTAGATTGTTGGTAAATATGGAGTAGAGTAGAGGGCCTAAAATTGAGCCTTGTGGTACACCTATTGTAGTTGGGAGCAAAGGAGATTGTATGCCTTGCCATTGAACTGATTGCTGTCTATGTGACATATAGCTTTTCACTGTGCAGTACCTTAAACCTCTTGTAACAGAGACCCGTGGCTCCATTGGCTGTGGGCATCAATGTTTCAGCCTTCTTATGACTTCATCAACACAGCATAAGTGGACTGTTTGGCCATATTTAAGAAACACAGGGTCTTTATACCTAGCTGATGCCCATAAACATTAAGGTCTCTGTAAAATCTCCCAACTAACATCCAAACCAAAAAGTTAAAAGGTCACACAGACAAATGAATTAATAAAAACTACAAGGAAAACATAGCCAAGCTAGAGTATTCACTGTGTGATACCCTAAACATCCTGTAATAGAGACCCATGGGATATATACAAATGACCCCTTAAGGACATCAAGTTTTTCAGCTGTATGGCTTCTGAATGTCCATGACTTTTTACTTTGTCTGTGTGGATACATTCAGACCAATAAAGACAAACCTCACTAGCTGCGGACATGCATGTTTCAGCCTTCTTGTGAACTCATCACAACAGCAAGTGGATTGTTTGGCTGTACTTCAGAAATATGGCATTTTTATTGTCTATGTGACCTTTTTACTTTTTGGTTTGAATGTTAGTTGTGATATTTTGCAGATACCTTAGTGGTTATGGACATCAGCTGGGTGTAAAAACATTGTGTTTGTAATGTATACTCCTAGAGTCCAATTATGCTCTGCTGACAGGATCATAAGGCTAAAACATGCATGTCCACAGCTAGTGCAGTTTGGCTTTATTGGCCTGAATGTATCCACAAAGATTAAAAAGTAAAAAGTCATGGGCATTCAGAAAGCATATAGATGAAACACTCTGTCCTTAAGGGATCTTTTGCATATATGTTTCATGGATCTCTATTACAAGAGGTTTACGGTATGTCACAGTGAAAACTCTAGCTTGGCTTAATCTTGAGTTAAACATATAATTCTGTGTCACAAGTAAAAGGCAAACATTTTCATTTGTTTTAGTCCTTTGTAAATATAATTTATGAAACTGTTGAAAAGACCCCCACCCTCCAGCAAACTAACTAATGTGGTATCTCCACTGTTTATCATCATTACATCTGTGTGTTCTTTTTAATATAGTCTTCTGTGCACTAACAACTAACCAGTATCTTGCAGTTTCAGTTATACTAGGATGTACACCAAGTGTATTTAATTTGCTCATATTGACATGTAGTACCAAATGCCTGATTAATGTTCATGAAGGCCACATTCTCTACTCTTCTCTGATCTAACACCGTGGTTATCTTGTCAAGAAGTCATTTTAGATTTCATGACTTAAACTTTCTGTTGTTTCTCTGTTCTGCTTTATGTACTCTACCATGATGACTTCCCAGATTTCTGAAATGTTTTCTTTTCACAGTAGTTCCAGCAGTTTCCCTACAACTGAAGCCATGTCAATAATTTGTTGTATTTGATTTACTGATAATCCCATCTTTTTTGTCACCACCATACAATGTAAAATTTGAGATACAGCTTAGAAAAGTCAACTTCTTTTATATTGCCCTGTTAAAGTTTTATTATTTTAAAGAGAAAATAGTAAAGAGGTTAATATAATAAGGCTATTGTAAAATAAATGTACAATGACTGTTATAAATATTTATTACACAGGCTGTCAGGCATCATTTTTTTCATTCTATATACTTCAGATTACCATTTTTTTCTGTAGAGTTATGAGCATAAATGAGGGAGGGGACAGTATAATATTTCTGTAAGAAACAGTCTTGTGATGAAAAAAGGCCTGAAGAGCCTGATGTGACCTGTCTTTTACTGTCCTCTTTGTCATTACAGATCTCAGGTGACTGTTAACAATACCAGACCTTATTGTTTTTGTATGTGTTGAAGTCGTGCATATTTCTGTATTTCTGAAGACTGTTCTGTGTTGCCTACACACTTCTTAATTTCTTAGGTTGTTTCACTTCCCAAAACACATACTCTGAAGAAATAGCTCAAGGCATCTTTCTCACTTTTTAACCTTATGTCTTTTAAGCATGCCTTTCTGAAGTCACTGACAAGAGTTTTCATCCAGTTCTAACATGTTCTCACCTTTAAGATATGTTTAAGCTTCCACTATGTCCATGCTTCCTGTTCTTCCTTTTCAGTAGTTTCTGTTAAGGGTCTCATTCTGCTTGTGCATAACTTCAGTTGCACCACTTTCATCATATTGCAAAGTAAATACTGCTTCAGCTCTTCAAATATTTCACAAAACAAATGATCGATGATGCACATGATGGCAGCTTCATCTCTTTCATCCTTTTAAAAGCTCCTCAGCAGACCTTCTCCACAGATTTATCTAATGGCTTTAATATGCTGTTAACTTACATGAAAGCATCTAGTTCCACAGCTTACCAGAGTGGTGCAAACTGATGATGCCTTTCTATGTTTGCCAATGGCTGTACTACAGCGCAATAAATTCACATCCTTGCATTTCATTACAGCAAAAACGTATTTTTCCCAGATGTTGTACATTTGCCTTCGTCTTCCTTTTACTTGTATTAAGGAACTTTTTCCTTGCCATGTAGTCAGAATATATTACTAAGTAGGTTTGCCTGTTTCTTTCTGTAACTGGAGCGCTTCTTTATCTTTCTTCTAACAAATCAAGCCACAGTTCCTGATTTTCTTTCTTATAATACCTTAATAATGTGTATTGTTATTTTACTTTTGCAATACTATTCAGAATAACCTTGTTCAGTAGTAATCATGTTTCACATTGATTGCCCACTACTTTTTTGCAGCATGTTCCAGTTAATAGCTAGTTCTGATACTTATCATAGGTTTTCAGCTCAGCAGCATGTTAATTGCCAGGTCTTTATTCTTTTATCCTTTTCACATTTCTAGAACCTGTGCTAAGCCATTGTATAGTAAGTAGGACTACAGTATTAATTAAGCATAAAACAGTGTGGGTAAACACTTTTACTAATTAACATGTACAGGGACTTGACATTATTTTGTGATGCACTTCATATGTTAATATGTAAAGTAGTCATTTGATAATGTCATGTTTCTAAACAAGTTTTATTTTTTTTCTGAAATTTGTAGGAACTTCAGCAATTCCACACACAAGTACAGGACGTCACAGCCATTGTGCAAATGGACAACAACCGTCAGCTTGATCTGGACAACCTCATTTCCGAGGTCAAACTGCAGTATGAGGAGATGGCCAACAAGAGCAGAGCTGAAGCTGAGGCATTTTACCAGCAAAAGGTAAGTCATTACCCAAGATGATAGACATCTTGCAAGGAGCATTTGATACAAAGGACATGATTAAATATCTAAACTGACAGCTGCAGCTATTAAAACATATTTGATGCTACATGGTTAGAGAAAAAAAGTATCCTTTTGTCTCCATGGTATAAAGAGAGAGGTTGGACCTTGACTCTTGCTCACCTGAGTTTGAGCAGTGGCTCAGGTGTTGAAGGAGGAGGTGCAGTCAGGTGTGGGAGTGGGAAGGACTAATTTTGCTCGCTCACCTCCTCTGGGAGGGGTTTCTGCCTGTGTGGACATATATCCCCATTGACAAGGACTGTGCCTTAGTCATGTAGCAGATTGTCATTAACAAGTTGGCACTGAAAAGGGGGGTGGAGCTAACTGGCATTATGTAATAATTTGTGTGATGTCAGTAGCCTTGCTGAGTTAGGGCATAGAAGAATGCTCTGGCATGCAGGGCAGAACATGTGACACTGCCAGCTGCTCCACTCTACTTCTTCTCCCCAACCCATGACTAGGGTGGTCCAAGCATCAGGGGATAGTAGTGGAGACATTCAATGCAAAAATGGTGCAGTTGATCATCTGATAGTCACTTGAAGGGCATAGAAAAGGGGAAAACAAAAAATATGTTTATACTGTTAAAATCTGTAAGTAAGAGTTTTATACTGTGTTTTATCTTTCTGTGAGACTACTTTCTATTATTCATTTTGAGATAAAATACTGATGCTGTTTTTAAACATTACCTTAAAACAGAATGGAATAGGTAGCAAGTTAGCTTAATGCTTTAGATTTCGACATCATAAACCTCATTTGTTAAGGATTTAGCACAGTTCTCTGTCAGTGCTTTTTCTTTTTTGATAGAAAGATAAAGATTGCCCGTACCATTTCTGTCGTAGCCCATGTTATGGTTAAATAGAAGCTGAAAAAGATGAATTTACTTAACAAATGTATAAATTAAATAATAAATGCATTTGTAGTAGTTATAGCAGCATTAAACTAAAAAAAAAACATACATAGTAATATAAGTACAGATTGGGCATACTGTAGAGAAAAAAAGGGACTTGTTCTGTTCTGCTTAAAAGTATTTACTAGATTCATTCAGTTCCATTTTGTCATAATAATTCAAAACCACTACATGATGCAAACTGCATGATTTGTAACCTATTCTGTGGGATTTTGGTCTCACAGTTAATGATGCTAAGTAAGAAGACAGATGAGGGTATGGGGATCTTTGCCCCTTCCCATTAAAACAGTTGCATAGTTTGCTGGACCAAACTTGAATTGCAGGACCATGAAGAAATGGGACTTAACAAGATGTACTAGGATGTGCTAACCTGTTTAACTTGGCAGTATTATATTCAGAGTTATGTCAAGCAGATGGAAGTCACAGCTTCTTCCCGGAGGATAAAATAAAGTGTATAAAAGTGGGGCCATTGATACAGAAACAGACTATACTTTTTTTATTTCTTGAGGTATCCCATTTATAGCAGAGACCAGTAATGTCTTTGAAGGTATTACTTCTAGTTGCCATTGTATGAATATTTTTTTTAAGATTTGAATCATGGTATAAATAAAGTGGCATGGCAGTTGGGGCACAGCGATTAAATGCTAGATATCGGGGTTTAAATGTGGTGTGACCTTTATTGGTATTCTGAGTGAATCTAAGCAAACTAAATGCCTTGAAACAATTACCTTATGTCACCCGGTGGAGAACCATCTGACTCATAGACAAAACCCAGGAAGTTAGGCCTGGGGAGTCCACCTCTACAAAAAAAGACCACTCACAAGCAAAATCCCTCAAGGACCTGTCCTAAGCCTTAATTTGCAATCTACCAAGGAAATTTAACTTTTTCCTCAAGTCAGTAGCCCTCTTGGTGTTAACATTACTTTTTTCCCCAAGAGTGTAAAATACGGTCACACTTTGATTCATAAACCTAAAATGGGTATTTGGGGGTGCCGTTTGTACAGCTGTCTATTTTCTGTCTGCAGCTCGTAATAGTTTGAGATTGAAAAAAGGCTGGCTATGATTCCATGTCTGTTGCAGACATATAAGATCACCGACCACCTGAATGAGTATAACAAACTTGACTGCAAAAGTCAGTGTTACCCGTTTTATAGACTTATTTGTCATTTTATTCTGTTTTCTAGTATGAAGAATTGGCAAGCTCTGCAGGACAGTATGGAGAGGACCTTCGTGTCACAAAGACAGAGATTGCAGAAATGACGAGAATGATTTCAAGACTAACTAATGAAATTGAAAGCCTAAAGAACCAGGTATGATTTTATAAATTGCATATTTATTTTTACTCCCAACAAATAGAAGGAGAATATGGTTAACGTAAATGCATTTTGAAAGGCATTGGAGAGTCATTCCTTTTTTTTATTTTTTTAGATCAGGATGATTTAGAAGTGGAACATTCTGGAAGAGAATCTGCAGGCAACATATGTGATATGCACAAGCCATAAGCTACATGCATAATTGGATCAGATAGTGCTTGGTAAACTAAACTGATTCTGTCACAGTAAAACAGCAGTGACATAACAATGTACAATTCCAGATAAGCACTAATGGTTATGTGTACTGGACAGCCAGTACTATAATGGTAAATATACATACACACATATTTCTATATTTTTACAAGTAACATTTTTTGGTAAAAAACACATTTTAGATACTCTCATTCATCATCAAGAAACAGCCCTTATATTTTTATTTTTGCAATATTATGAATATTCCAGTGTGTCATCTGGATTTTAAGAAATGTAGCATCATGAAGTTTGCAATCTCAAAATAATTTTGCAAAGTTCCCAAAATCTCAAAAGTCCTGCTTATTGAAATGCAGGGGTTGGGTACATTCAGCTTTTCAGCTTTGAGGTGTGGGCCTAAAAGGTATAAATCTCAGATGGTGTTCTTCAATAAGAAAGAATTCCTCCCTCATTACCCAACTTTCTTCATACACTTGCCCAATGATGTTACTAATTTCATAAGTTTACCTGAAAAGTCTGGGACTTGTATCTGCGGTGGTGCAGTGGTAGCGTTGTTGCCTCATGGCAGGAGGTTCTCCCGTTCGATTCTCAGCTGGAGTGCGGGGAGTGCCTTCTGTGTGGAGTCTGTATGTACTCCCCACAGTTGGGTGGCGTTCGAAAGACATGCGTAAATGGGCGTGCTTTCATTGAAGGTTGGACGTCGAGCTGGCACCTTGGCGTTCATGAAAATCTACTGCCAATCATTAGCAGACCGGAGTTCCGCTGTGGCGACCCCTAACCGGGAAAAGCCGAAAGTCAACAACAACCTGAAAAGTCTGGGACTTCCAAAGCATTCACTTTCCCTAATTGTGTCGTAATTTAAAACTATATAAAAGGAGAAAGGAACTATGGAATCTATCCTAACAACATGTGTGTGTGTGTGTGTGTGTGTGTGTGTGTGTGTGTGTGTGTGTGTGTGTGTGTGTGTGTGTGTGTGTGTGTGTGTGTATATATATATATATATATATATATATATATATATATATATATATATATATAAACTAAGAAATGAACTTCTTGACAATAACAGCATTCAATGAATAGTAAATTACACCAACAACTCTTGTAGTAATTTAGCGCTTTAGTCTTTATTATCAAGACTTCTTCAGAAAGACATGTTTCATAACTGTGAGCAACCATTTTTACTTTGTTTAAATACATTAGTTTTAGCAGTCCAATTAAATTAAATTAACAACAGTTCCTTTCCAATAGTAAAGTGAGAACAGGCAAGGCGCTGTGTGCATTTTCATTAACATTACATAACATTAACAAAAGTTACAATGAACATGAATGGAGGATGTTAACGTGTTCCACTAGCACATTTTCTGTATATACGTAGAGAGCATACAGTTTAAGAGATGCAGAGATCCACTCAAAAACAAATTAAAAGAAGAAATGAAGTGTGTGCTCTGTGTGATAGTGCAATCAGAACTGAAACTTCCCTTGAGATCAGCTATAGTCTGTAATCCCAGCTGAGTGGGTGAAACATGCAAAAACAATGTGATACAATTTGCTTTGGTTAAAACAAATGTCATTTATTTATTATTCATTTATTTGACATTGTTTGCTGGGAGACTCCAACTGGGTAATAGCCATTTGCAGCAGAGACACATGCCCAGGTTTTGTAGAGGTTGAAGTTACAAAAGAGAGAGCCCACTTGCAACTTGGTGGATTGTACAGGCAGCGCTTACGTATAAAAATTGCTTTGTCATTTCAGTGAGAGGTTGAGAGTATTCTGTTTAAGTTGGGTATTTGGATATTATTGTGTGTAAACACAAAGTCATTGGAATAGTTAATCTAAAATGTATTCTTAGAAAAATTAGTGGCTTATGCTGTACTCTATTCAGTTTTGGTTTACTCTATGCTGTCCTATTTTATTTTCGGCATCATGTCTAAAATGTATTCTTTGAACCAGTTCACATACTCTGTTAGCAAATAGAAAAGTACTGATATATTTGGAGATAGCATTCTACATATTTGTATTTAATATTTAAGCTAATTTCATAGATAACCTTTAGGAGCAGAGTTAGTGTTTTGGGGACTGTGATTTACATTTCAGTTGATCCTTTTTTCTATATAGCGAGCATCGCTGGAGGCTGCCATCACAGAAGCTGAAGAACGAGGTGAGCTCTCTCTTAAAGATGCCCGCGATAAGAAGGCAGAGTTAGAAGCTGCCCTACAGCGGGCCAAGCAGGACATGGCCCGACTTGTACATGATTACCAGGAGCTCATGAATGCCAAACTGGGTCTGGACATTGAGATAGCCTGCTATAGGAAGCTTCTGGAGGGAGAGGAGATCAGGTATGTAATGTGTACAAGTCAGCATAGTACATCTGTGATCTGAACTTCCTTGACATTTGTAGGAAATCGTCTTCATCCATTTGCTATCTCCGTACTGATATGGGATACATAAAGGGCATGTAGAACTGTACGATAAAGTTAGACTGTAAACTTGTGCATCTTAAAACGTTCATAAATGTTACAGTCAGAGGCTTTGAAATTCAGATTGTAGAGCTTTAACTCATAACATTTTCACTTGTTTTGGTTAAGAGCGGGAGGTAGAATGATGTTATCACAGCAGCTTATCTCACCTAATTGAATGAAAGACAGGAAATAGACATGCTAGGTTACTTATTCCTTCTATTCTTCTGCTGTCTTTACCCTTCCGGTGTTAAATCGTGTCCTCAGTGATGTTCTCTTTCTGACATTGTACAGGAACTTGGTCTGCCAGCTGAAAGTGAAATTGGTCCCCTTTTAAATACCTTTGCAATGTAGTGCTTATGAAAAGTTCAGTGGTTAAATCATGGCTAGCATAACAAACTTCCTTGGTTTTCACTTCAGAGAGAGCTATTGAAGAGTCCACCTCTTGTTATTAAATGTGGTAAAAATCAAAATGTATTGTATACTTAAAGTAAAAAAAAAAATGGAAAAAACAGTGTTTAAATGCCATCACCAATAAACTTTTAAGTTGCATTGTTTTTCCTCCAACCAAACACTGTCTACAAAATTTATAATTTAGCTCAATTTGTATATTGCACTGAGTAGCTCTGTATAGACCAGACTGAAATGCATGCATGCAAATAGATGCCTGCTTTACTTTTAGTATCGGTTTAGATTTTTGAATTCAAAGGTAATTTACCTGAAAATGCAACTAATTTTCTCGCCAAACAATAACAAAAGTGTAAGTGAATGTTGTATTTACCCTTACAGAGGTTGAAATTGCATGATTCTGATGCATGGTCTTGGTGGAACTCTGGTATCTGTGATGAAAACGGGATACAGATTAAGTACATAAGCATTTTTAGTTATGAAAAAAGTTCACATTCTACAAGGAAGGGTCAGTGCATCATTGTTACCCTAAGCCTTAATTTGCAATCTACCAAGGAAATTTAACTTTTTCCTCAAGTCAGTAGCCCTCTTGGTGTTAACATTACTTTTTTCCCCAAGAGTGTAAAATACGGTCACACTTTGATTCATAAACCTAACATGGGTATTTGGGGGTGCCGTTTGTACAGCTGTCTATTTTCTGTCTGCAGCTCGTAATAGTTTGAGAATGAAAAAAGGCTGGCTATGATTCCATGTCAGTTGCAGACATATAAGATCACCGACCACCTGAATGAGTATAACAAACTTGACTACAAAAGTCAGTGTTACCCGTTTTATAGACTTATTTGTCATTTTATTCTGTTTTCCAGTATGAAGAATTGGCAAGCTCTGCAGGACAGTATGGAGAAGACCTTCGTGTCACAAAGACAGAGATTGCAGAAATGACGAGAATGATTTCAAGACTAACTAATGAAATTGAAAGCCTAAAGAACCAGGTATGATCTTATAAATTGCATATTTATTTTTACTCCCAACAAATAGAAGGAGAATATGGTTAACGTAAATGCATTTTGAAAGGCATTGGAGAGTCATTCCTTTTTTTATTTTTTTAGATCAGGATGATTTAGAAGTGGAACATTCTGGAAGAGAATCTGCAGGCAACATATGTGATATGCACAAGCCATAAGCTACATGCATAATTGGATCAGATAGTGCTTGGTAAACTAAACTGATTCTGTCACAGTAAAACAGCAGTGACATAACAATGTACAATTCCAGATAAGCACTAATGGTTATGTGTACTGGACAGCCAGTACTATAATGGTAAATATACATACACACATATTTCTATATTTTTACAAGTAACATTTTTTGGTGAAAAACACATTTTAGATAATCTCATTCATCATCAAGAAACAGCCCTTATATTTTTATTTTTGCAATATTATGAATATTCCAGTGTGTCATCTGGATTTTAAGAAATGTAGCATCATGAAGTTTGCAATCTCAAAATAATTTTGCAAAGTTCCCAAAATCTCAAAAGTCCTGCTTATTGAAATGCAGGGGTTGGGTACATTCAGCTTTTCAGCTTTGAGGTGTGGGCCTAAAAGGTATAAATCTCAGATGGTGTTCTTCAATAAGAAAGAATTCCTCACTCATTACCCAACTTTCTTCATACACTTGCCCAATGATGTTACTAATTTCATAAGTTTACCTGAAAAGTCTGGGACTTATATCTGCGGTGGTGCAGTGGTAGCGTTGTTGCCTCATGGCAGGAGGTTCTCCCGTTCGATTCTCAGCTAGAGTGCGGGGAGTGCCTTCTGTGTGGAGTCTGTATGTACTCCCCACAGTTGGGTGGCGTTCGAAAGACATGCGTAAATGGGCGTGCTTTCATTGAAGGTTGGACGTCGAGCTGGCACCTTGGCGTTCATGAAAATCTACTGCCAATCATTTGCAGACCGGAGTTCCGCTGTGGCGACCCCTAACCGGGAAAAGCCGAAAGTCAACAACAACCTGAAAAGTCTGGGACTTCCAAAGCATTCAGTTTCCCTAATTGTGTCGTAATTTAAAACTATATAAAAGGAGAAAGGAACTATGGAATCTATCCTAACAACATGTGTGTGTGTGTGTGTGTGTGTGTGTGTGTGTGTGTGTGTGTGTGTGTGTGTGTGTGTGTGTGTGTGTGTGTGTATGTGTATATATATATATATATATATATATATATATATATATATATAAACTAAGAAATGAACTTCTTGACAATAACAGCATTCAATGAATAGTAAATTACACCAACAACTCTTGTAGTAATTTAGCGCTTTAGTCTTTATTATCAAGACTTCTTCAGAAAGACATGTTTCATAACTGTGAGCAACCATTTTTACTTTGTTTAAATACATTAGTTTTAGCAGTCTAATTAAATTAAATTAACAACAGTTCCTTTCCAATAGTAAAGTGAGAACAGGCAAGGCGCTGTGTGCATTTTCATTAACATTACATAACATTAACAAAAGTTACAATGAACATGAATGGAGGATGTTAACGTGTTCCACTAGCACATTTTCTGTATATACGTAGAGAGCATACAGTTTAAGAGATGCAGAGATCCACTCAAAAACAAATTAAAAAAAGAAATGAAGTGTGTGCTCTGTGTGATAGTGCAATCAGAACTGAAACTTCCCTTGAGATCAGCTATAATCTGTAATCCCAGCTGAGTGGGTGAAACATGCAAAAACAATGTGATACAATTTGCTTTGGTTAAAACAAATGTCATTTATTTATTATTCATTTATTTGACATTGTTTGCTGGGAGACTCCAACTGGGTAATAGCCATTTGCAGCAGAGACACATGCCCAGGTTTTGTAGAGGTTGAAGTTACAAAAGAGAGAGCCCACTTGCAACTTGGTGGATTGTACAGGCAGCACTTGCGTATAAAAATTGCTTTGTCATTTCAGTGAGAGGTTGAGAGTATTCTGTTTAAGTTGGGTATTTGGATATTATTGTGTGTAAACACAAAGTCATTGGAATAGTTAATCTAAAATGTATTCTTAGAAAAATTAGTGGCTTATGCTGTACTCTATTCAATTTTGGTTTACTCTATGCTGTCCTATTTTATTTTCGGCATCATGTCTAAAATGTATTCTTTGAACCAGTTCACATACTCTGTTAGCAAATAGAAAAGTACTGATATATTTGGAGATAGCATTCTACATATTTGTATTTAATATTTAAGCTAATTTCATAGATAACCTTTAGGAGCAGAGTTAGTGTTTTGGGGACTGTGATTTACATTTCAGTTGATCCTTTTTTCTATATAGCGAGCTTCTCTGGAGGCTGCCATCACAGAAGCTGAAGAACGAGGTGAGCTCTCTCTTAAAGATGCCCGCGATAAGAAGGCAGAGTTAGAAGCTGCCCTACAGCGGGCCAAGCAGGACATGGCCCGACTTGTACATGATTACCAGGAGCTCATGAATGCCAAACTGGGTCTGGACATTGAGATAGCCTGCTATAGGAAGCTTCTGGAGGGAGAGGAGATCAGGTATGTAATGTGTACAAGTCAGCATAGTACATCTGTGATCTGAACTTCCTTGACATTTGTAGGAAATCGTCTTCATCCATTTGCTATCTCCGTACTGATATGGGATACATAAAGGGCATGTAGAACTAAAGAGTAGCTGCATAAATGTTCACAACTGTTAATACAAATGTGACAAGTCTGTAAAACTGTTCATAAATGGATTCATGTTTTGCATGTGGTATGTAACTGTCATTTTTTAAAACAGTTAAAATATGGAGAATTGCTTAATTAAATCCATCCTTCCCCTTATGTATGAGCCACAGTTGCAAGTCATAGACTGCATATACAGAAGGATAGATGCTTTGATTGCAATTACCAGAAATTCCTTTTCAATAATATTTCATAGTTGTATAGATTAGTGTTAGTATACATAATTATTCTTTTTCGTGTTGTACCCTTCCCACACACAGGATCATTATATATTATATGAAGACTTAAATAGAAATACAGTAAAACTTCCTCTAATTTTGGGGGGGCTAATAGGATAAGTCATCTGTATGAAATACTAGAAATTCCTTTTATGTACTGATTTATGACCTTGCATTTTGAATGCATCACTGTACTAGTGTGGTACACATGGACTATGTCTTATGCATTTTCTACATGGTGTGTGTGTGTGTGTGTGTGTGTGTGTGTGTGTGTGTGTGTGTGTGTGTGTGTGTGTGTGTGTGTGTGTGTGTGTGTGTGTGTGTGTGTGTGTGTGTGTGTGTGTGTGTGTGTGTGTGTGTGTGTGTGTGTGTGTGTGGGGGTAGGTTCAGGAGTGTGTGTATGTATGTGGTACATGGATGATTCTATGTTTTACATGAGGGTAATACAGGTAGGTATGCTGAAGACATGTATATGCCACATCAGGGCAGCATACACTAAGGCAAGCTGTTTCAAATTCAGGGTATGTAAAGTTAGTTTCAATGTTCTAAAGTTATTGAGTTATACTAGACGCTTTGAGGAATCTGGAAACGCACTGAATTACCTAACTTTATGGTGTGTTTTTGGTGCTTTGCATATAATGTGGTAAGTTTGGTAAGCAAACACTGAATCTTGGCTGCTTAGTCCTTAAACAAAAAGGAACAAAAATCTTTCAAACTTCCGCTTGGTACTCATATCAGGTCAGTCATGGTAGGAGGGAATAAGCCAAAAACATCAATGTTTGATAATATTCACACGAGGAAAGCATATAGAAAGCATATTTCTATTTTGAGGTGAGGAACATGGAAGAAGGTAAATGCAACAGTTCAGTGACAAAATATTCATCAGGAAGGATGCATGATTTTGTAGCCATAGCCTATATCTAGTCATGAAGTAGTACATAATCTTCAGTTATTACTTTAATTAAACATTTGTTTGGCAAGCACTTAAATTATATTCATTCAAAATTTCTTGACTCATTATTCTAAAGCACTCTGAAAATTGAAAAAAGAAAAGTTGTGTGGAGGAATTAGCCATACTTTTAATTTGGAGCATCTCTGAGGTAAGATTAATAAAAGGTTCGGGGTAAAGCTACATACATGGGAGAGGAGGCCAGGCATCAGAATTTATTTTTTATATAATTCAGAATTCTTTAATTTGGAAAATCCAGGCCAAAACCCATAAAAGTAGAAAAAAATTAAAAGAACTAGTGTGGAAGCACTCAAATTAACAAGGCACTCGGGTCATTCTTAGTAAAAAAAATAAAAACAAAATTGGTTCCACATGGCAGGAAATAATTGTAGAAGAAATTTATTGCAAAAAGTAAGCGCTTTCGCGAATAACATTCGCTTCTTCAGACTCTTTTCTGAAGCCTGTCCGAAGAAGCGAATGTTATTCGCGAAAGCGCTTACTTTTTGCAATAAATTTCTTCTATACCTTATTTCCTGCCATGTGGAACCACTTTTGTTTTTATTTTTACTACTATTGACTTACTCCAGTGGTTCACTTGTCTACTCAGAGGCTTGCTTGTTCTTACATTCTTAGTAACAGTTGTGCTTGTAAGTCCAATTACATTACAGAGGCTGATAAAGAAGAGTGCAGGTTTAAATGAGGGAAATGACAAGGAGAAAAGAAATGAACCAAAGGGACAAACCTTACAAAGGAAAACCGAATCCAGTGGGTAGCGATGTCTGAACTAACAGCCTTCATGTCTTTGGTTGCCTTGATGTTGTGGCAGTCACAAAACCATGGTGGTTGTATAAGCACAGCAAGCATTTCATCACTCTATCTGTTATAGTGGATGGACAGAAAGGGAAGGAAGAGAGATGAGTAGGAGCATATGATAGGAAAAGGATGAAAGCTACACTCCAGACACTGTAAGAACCCACCCCCCAGGAATTTAAATATCAATACTATCTATTGCATACTTGGTTTAACCCCCCCACCCTTTGTAAGGAAGGTGGTGGAAACCAAAACCATCAAATCTCTGTTCAGAATGATGGAGTAGTTTGATATGTTAATGGAGAATATAAACATAGTTAATCCTGACAGGATTACAGTGGCTGCCAGTAGTTTGATATGTTAATGGAGAATATAAACATAGTTAATCCTGACAGGATTACAGTGGCTGCCAGTATATGTAAGAGTAGAGCTATTCTTGAAGTATTTTAACTTATTCTGTACTTTTTGTCAGGTTATTGATGACATATAAAACATGTTTTGCTGGTAGGAGAATGGTGTCATGGAACTCAGTGCTGTAAGAACTGATGTAATTTCTTTTATTAACAGGCTGAGTGGACAAGGCAGTGGACAGGCCACAGTCTTGGTGCAGTCAATGACTAGTGGTACCAGTAGTGCAGCTGCTGCAGGCGGAGGCTTCGGAGGAAGCAATGTAGCTTTTGGACTTGCAAGTGGTGCCGGCCGACAGGGTTTCAGTGGAGGAAATTCCAGCTTTGGTTTTGGAGGTTCAGTCCATGGAAGTTCAGCCATCACAAAAGTTTCATCTGTAAGAACAGAAACAGCCAGAATGATTAGATGAACCCAGTCTTTGGGAAGACCCAGTCACGTTTGTGGTTTGCCAATATTGTACTGCCTACTGACTGTAAACAAGCCATCAGTATGGTGATGATAACTGTCATTAACAGAGATTATTAACTTCTTTATGTGCTCTTTTTTGTTATCCGAGAGCATTTGTTAGATGCTGCAATACTTAGAAAAAAAATCACATCAATGAAGCATCACAATTAGGAACTGAAACCAATTACATGAGAATAGTTTTGCTGGACAGCATTTAAGGTATTTCAGGCAGCCTTTTACAAACTGAAAATAACAGGTCAGTTATTTACTGCATTGTACACCATCTCTGAATGGCCTTTACTGTTAGTAAGCAGTCTTTGCTGTAATATGGCTGTTCTTTGCTTCATAAACACCTCCCTTTATTCAAACTATTCCATATTATTTTTGTAAAGCTGATCTTATATTATGAGCTTTTGCAAAATACTAACTGAACGTATTCCTTCTGCAATATGTGAACAACTTTTGAATCGATACGGAATAAATCTAGATTTGTATGCTGTTTAAATTGAATCATGTATCACTAGTAGATTTTTCTGTCTTATGTTTTTTTTTTTTACCAGAACAATAAATAAAGTAACTTTTGACCAAGTCAAAATGATAAAGAGTTACTAGAGTTGTCATGTTTTCATTACATAATGTGATTTAAACAGCATTTACTGTCACATATAGCTTTTTTAGTTGTTTTTTGTAAACTGAAGATTTAATTTTGATATACACACTGTTGTTAGATAGCCATTTGTCATCATTTTATAAAGCATGACTATCCCTTTTGGAGAAGATGTTTATTCCTAAATATTGAGGAGTTGTGGTAACAGAGGAAGATCCACCCAGATGACTACCTTGTGTTATCTTGTCTTTCTATGTTATATGACAATCAAACATGAAAGAGGAATCAGCTCACTTGAAAAAATAATTGTAGATGAGTGTTGTGCAGCATATATGGTCTTTTAGATCAAGTGCTATTGCATTTCAGATATTCCTGATCAAGTACAGTATTAGTAATACATGTATTGGTCCTGATATAATCTTTAATATAAACACCCTGAGTGTTAAGTCACAGAAACTGAAAATATAAAACTGCAAATCAGTAAATAGCAGAAGCTGTACATACATTGTCAGTACTATCACAGATAAACAGAAACTGAAGGGGGATTCCCCAAGTTCTTACTTCTCCCCTGATTTCAACAGAAGGGATTCTGGATCCCTCAAACTGCATAGACTAGTAAGTGAACTAGAAAAAGCACTCCTGATTCCAAAACACCAGTGGAAAACCTTCTAGAGAATGTTGTAGGTCTCTGAAATCAATTGTGCGATGTGGTGGAGCACCCAACTCCACTTGTGGCGGGGCCCATATCTACAGGAATTAGGTGGCATATAACCCAGATGCTTGCAATTCATCTCCAAAATACTGATGGAGCTGCGGTACAGTCAAGGGATGGTGGTCAAGGGCAGGTGAGGTCCGAGGACATACACAGTGGTGCCTGTTCAATGTTTGCTGCAGACCCTAAAAATAACTATAATTGAAAAACAGTAGTGGATTTGAACTGTACCAATAACATATCCCCACAGCATGCACTCACTGCCCTGGCACATAACAGAATGCATGCACGGCAGGGTTTTACTTGGCATGCATGTATTCATGTCTAGCATAGAGATGTTCTTACTAAACGAATTGTAGTAGTAGCTGTCGTACTTAACATGGGTGTCACAAACAGAATCGTCAGTGTACAATAACAAGCACAGATGCAATGTAAGGTATAACCTCATCAAAACAGACACACAGAAAAAGCACAGCCCAAAAGTGCACAAATTAACTAGTAAGCAAAGAAAATGCACTCGGTGTCGATTCACAAGGAAAACTGAGCTACCTACTTTTGCCATAAAAACTTACACCAAGAAACAAAATAAATCGAAAATAAAAATTTTAATACATTGGGTTAAACAGTTCTGTCTTTAGGTTATACACGACTTCATCAGAACTGAAGTACAGAACCACACCTACCATATTTAAATACACACACACACACATTTTATATATATATATATATATATATATATATATATATATATATATATATATATATATATATATATATATATATAAAGTCTATTTTTAAATCCTGAGACCAAGAAGACCGATGTTCATTTATATGAGACAAAAGTAGTGAAAGATGGAATACCCAAACACCAAACTTTTCCCAGGGTAAATAATCACTTGCCCAATATGCGCTTTCCTCCACGGTAGTGCAATCCCAGAGTTGTTATATATAGTTGGGGGGTATGATGGGCACAGTACCCCACCGAAGTGTATTTTACTTACCTTGTTGTGTATTTGTTTACATTTGGGCAAGTAATTACTTACCCTGGGAAAATTTCAGTGTTCGTTTATTCCATCTTTCACTATTTTCATCTCGCATAAATGAACGTTTGTCTTCTGGGCGTCGGGATTTAGAAGATGAGTCATACATGTACATATACATATACATATAATATGTACGTACATACACACACATACACACACACACACACACACATATATATATATATATATATATATAAATACATTTATATAGATGTAAGTACATATACTATATACATGTACATGTGTATAGATACATATATATCAACTGTGATGTTACATAATGTTGTTGGTAAGGAGATGAGGAGAATTATACTTTGGAGATGGAATATGCACTACTATCAACCATCTTGGATCATTGAGTGGCTGCTAACTTATTCAACAGTAGGATTTCTGTTAGCTTGTTCTCCTGAATTCCTATAACTACTGACACTCCTAGATGAAAATTGTTAAGTAGTCCTTTAAATGTAATACTTGCACTACTACTCACATATGAAATACTTCAGTGACAATAAAGATGTCAAAATGGGTTCCTATTAGATTGTCGAAATTCTTGTTTATGCGAATACGAAATCATCAAGTATTGCGCAAAATACATAATCAAACGTGAAAAACCACGAAATTCGAAATGTCGAAGTGTTTTGGTTGGGCCCGTCTGCGGTATAGCTCCGTAAGGTAAGTGTGTGATAGTTACGGACCTTAGGGTTAGGGTGCGAGTTAAGGTAAGTGCATAGATAAGTAATGTGAGCAAGATTTAGTGTAGTGTTATAAGTAGGGTTTTGTTAAATGTATTTATGTGTATTATTTATTTTGTTTGGGTATATCTCCATAGGGAAAGTGTGCGGTAGTTACGGACCTTATAGTTGTGTATGTCGGGTTTAGTGTAGGGTTAGAAGTTGAGTTTTGGTGCTTTACTTTAGTGTTAGGAGTAGGGTTTGGTTAGTGTATGTATGTGGTTTATTTATTTTGTTTGGGTAGGTAGTATGTAGCGGGTGGTGGGGTTGGCCGACTATGAACATTCGATATTTTAAATTTCCCGGTTTAGTGCATTCGGTGTTTTTGAGGTTCGAGTAATACATGCCGCTGTTTTGGTATTCGATGTAATGGATTTTCGTTGATTTAATATAGACCTGCCAAAATTTGAATCTAGCCAAGTGCTCCTAAAACAAGTAGTTAATTGACTTCCTGTCTAGTGAAGGAGAGCACAGACTGAAATTTCGGTTGAGTGGGATCAGCAGAAGTGACCCTACTGAAACTCCAGTTGAGTGGGATCAGCAGAAGTGACCCTACTGACTGTTGCATGACCACCCTTGTTGAGGAGCCATACAGATTGTCCTACATAAAAAAACTAAACATGCTGTAAAAATCTTTTTTACAAGAAGAGGTGGCCCCTGAGTCCCCATTATTTGTTTTATTTTATTTTACTTTTGTCTACCAAGGTAAACCATGATCACGACAACTAACTATTTGCAGGTACCACCCAAGTGAAATAATTTACACTTTAACTCTGAATTTGCAAAATCAAAAAGAAAAGGAAATCATTGTGAACATGTAATGCCAACTGGTTCTCCTCTCTGTGCTTGCTTAATCTCCACACTGAAATGCTACCAGAGAAGAATGTAGTCCTTTGTGGTGATTAGGAATTTCGAAAACCTGCACTATTCAGCAAGAAGGGCATTTAGCACCTTGGAACTGTTGTAGCGTAACTCACTCATCAGGTGTATGTGTTATCATGTGTCCTTTGCCCCATGATATATACTCTATAACTGAGACGCTGGACACAGTAATGTACGTATTCAAGCAGAATGCACTGCTGAATAATGTTCATGTTTTCATACATTATGAAACAGTCACAGCAACATGTAAATACTAGGAGTAGTATGACTCTCCTGCAGAAAGGAGATGTGGTATGATGGATGGTACGAGCAAGTCATAAATGGTCATAAGACTCCATAGCCTTCAAATACATATGAATCTCTGAATCTTTTATACATGTACAAATGGAACAGATGATTACTCAAGCCTGACTCCATATAACACTCCTGATGATGTTTTTTTTTTTGTATTTTGTATTTTATTATATATTTTTTTGCCAGCTACTGCAGATTTCAGCTTCCCAAAGCTCCTTCTACCCTGACCTTGTGAGGGGGGGGGAGTACTTTGGACATGTCCCTTTGCTATGGATCTTGGCACCCTAAATGGAAAGAACTCTGAGACTTCAAGTTATGAATGCTCCCATGATTGGAAGAGAGGAGCGGAGAAGCTGGAATATCATACCACAGCCAGATGGAGTTTTCTTTTTAAATCCTACCACCCTCTGACATGCTAGGTTGAACTCATCTACATCAGAGTGTTGTGATGCCATAAAGCAAAATGTCCTGCCTAAATCATGATGTGTCCTCCTTTTACCAGCCCAACTACTGCAGCATCAGCCCCCATTACAGTACTGGTATCATCCCCAGCACCCATTATCTGACTCTGTTACCACAACATCACCTGGAACCATCCCTCCCTAGAAGAGACAAACAGGTAAATACCTAATCATTCCTGTTTCTACCATGCCAGCTTCAACAAATGCCCATGTCATTAATTAAACTTGGGTCATCTGAGTCATTGTTGGTGCTTCATCCCTCTCCCAATGACATTGGACTTCCCCCATGTAAATTTTTGGGTCACAGTATGGTACACATTATATGTATAGCACACTAAACTCAATTATTATGTTCAAAAATAATGTAAATAGTATCATTATAGCAGTGAAGATCATAAATAAAAACATTTGCATAACAAGCTTGTTGCACCAAAACTCATAATTAAGGACTTCACACTTAATGTGCTAATGCAGAGGTTACATTCCCAGATAATTTACTGCAGAACTAGTAAATGAGATTTTTCTGATGTCCAGAACAATTAAAATGATGATGTAGCTTGAACCAGCTGTCAACATACAGGTAGATATTGAATAGTGAAATTAATCACTGATTACAATACACACAATAAAACAAAAAGTGCCTCACATACAGAACACATCACATCTTACCACACATGCCCGTAAATACTCCACACTCGATCAAAAGTCATTAAAACAGAAACATGCTCCACACTTGAATCACATTCACCATATGTGCACAATCCAACAAATTAAACGCCAGACATTAATACATCACCATTATACTACTTATAATATTCCTTGCATTTAGTGCCTCCCTACGTCATATTATATATATTTTTTGTCATGCTATCTTGAGTATCCATGGTCCCTAGTATTCCCAGCCCTCGATCTATGTTACATGTAAGTGCTGTTCAAGCATGAGTGTAATGACCTTTCCCTGGTGGTTAGTGGTCCTACTGACCCATTGGTGCAGGCTTTGCTCATTAGTGTAGGAGTGTATGGAAGCTTGATAGTCATCTCAACCCAATCTCCCCTCTACACAGATACACTCTCACACACACACACACACACACACACACACACACACACACACACACACACACACACACACACACACACACACACATGTATACACAAAGCCCCTTTCTCACCTGAGCACACTTACAGACACTCGTACATTCACCCATGCCCACACACACACACACACACACACACACACACACACACACACACACACACACACACACACACACGCACACACGTGCGTGTGCTCGCGTACACAGGCACACACACACATGCGTGCACACGCACACCCATGCGCGCACACACATACATGCATGCGCACCCACACATGCACACACACACACATGCGCATACCTGCAAGCACACACGTACACACACACAAGCACACACACACACACACACACACACACACACACACACACACACACACACACACACACACACACACACACACACACACACACACACTCACTTACCACCTCACTAACTTCCTTACTGCTACCTCCTTCCAGGCAGACATGCACTGTCAAGCAGATATTCACACATGTAGCCCTCACATACACTCACATACACTGCCCGAACACTACATTACCACTACATTCCCAAGCACTTAGCCCTTCTGCAGTAGATGAACATGGACTTTTGGTTACGTTCATTACTGTAAGCAACCTGGAGTAGCCATGCTACTTTATGCAACCAAGCAATTCCCTGAATTGCTCCACAGTTGCAGGTTAGAACACATGGCTAATTATCATTTGCCAATCTCCCAGACTGCCTCAGTAGTACACAGCATGGCCAGGGAGACAGCCAGTCATGGTGCTGCACATCTTCATGCAAAAGCACTAGGTGGCCCTTTTTATGAATTTGAAAAAGTTATAGCAGGGTGTACATTTCATGCAGATATCATTGTAACTTTTATGAATTTGGCCCAGTTTTGGGGGGGCCATGCCCTATTGCACCCACTTCACTACTGCAACTTTTTATATGTCAGCTCTGAGGGTGCAAACAGTGGAAGAAGGACTTATTTCCAATCACCAGTGTTACACAGCCAAAGCCATACAGATTGCATTTAGCTATATCAGGAATTCGGCCACTGATGACTTCAATCACTTGTGTACAACTTGACAAAATTCAGCAAGCAGATAATTTGATCAGTTGAATGGCACCCCCAGTATAAATACAGAAGTTATGCTGCAGGTAGTTTCATTTTCATTTTCTGTCCCGCATACACTTGATTCTTGTGCACAGCCATCTGTCGACCTGCGCTAAGGTACTTATGATTGCTTTATGTGACCCACTTGTCACTTTGTTACTTTCCATTCTTTTCAGACATTGTTATGGTTTAAAGTCTACATAGATCTGGATGTTAATCTTTATAACAAAAAAAAATGCACACATCCCAATTTTTCCTTAAACATTTTGTAATGCTTTCATACAAAACTGATTCAGAAATGCCTCCTTGAATATTGTGTATTGTAACCTTTGCCTGTGGTTTGGAATTCATGTTATAGTGCTAGGAACAAGCTGGAAAATGTGACAATCGATCCTCCTAAGTCTCAAGTTTCCTGGAATTTCCTGCTTCGGATGGCCAGCATTACTCCAAATGTTTCTATCCAACCATTCTCTTAAATAGGGAGTGCAAAGATTCACAACAAATAGAAACATTTTAAGTGTGGTTAGTTTAGCTTTCTGTGCTGTAATGGTACAGGGCACAATGGTACAATTAATAGCATTGTCACTACTTCATAGCAACACCCCTTTTGGTCCTCAAATGTGGACTGACAGATGGTGCCAGTCTGGTGCAAACCAGAGCACCAAATGACCTAACTATGGCTCTCCATATTACAGCTACTAATTTAACAACTCAAAAAAGTATCTAATGAATATTAAGCCTACTAGACTGCATTTTACAACTTGGAGAAGAGACAGCACATGTATGAGAGTGATTTAGCAGCAGTATGGCACAGTAACACACTTCCTAATTTAATGAAGGTGCATTTAAAATGACACTATTAGTAAGATGTCCTTATGTTCTCATGTTACAGCATTCTAACATGTAGGATCCTCCACCTCGTGACCCAAACATCTGACTCAAATACAAAAGCTTATCCTGGCTGCTGTAACGTACGTGGGGCATCACATGCAGGGACCATCAACCATGGGCCATAAATGTGAAGTCCACACACACATATCTTGGAAATTCTCTGCCACCAGTCGAATGTCAGCTCACTCGTTCTTCTCCATGCAAGAGACTCCTGAAAAGATAAGTACCCCTTTGAGGATTTTTTCCCCTTCTTTCTGCCAAGCTTGGGTTGCTGTATAATTTTTACTTAGTGATTTCCGTCCATGTTATCTAGGAAGAGAAAATGTGAGTGCGATCGACAAATTCCACATAAAGACAGCCATGACATCTGCATATTCTGCTTAGGGCCTTCCCACAACCACAAGGCATGTTCCATTTGCCAGTTGTTTGTGCCCAAAACACTGCATAGCTGTCTCACAGCCTTCAAGCTTTTTGGCAAGAACCAACTTCTCAAATGCCTTGCCTTAAGTATGAAACCAGAATCAGCCATCTCAGCAGAACTGCCATAAAAAAAGGCCAAGGTAGCTAGGCTTGCTACTGCACCTCTGAGTATGGACATCCCTTCAGCTGCTCATTTAGTGGCTGAGGTATGTCCGATAACTTGGCGACTTTGGCAGGTACCACTTCGGATGCTGCCATTGCATCTCCAACCTGCATGTCCACAGAGGTTCCAGCAACATTGGCATCCGATGTCGGGGGGGGGGGACTGGGTTCATCTGAATGGCTAGTGTTACTGCCCATTACAGAGGAAGGCCCCTCTACTCTTTGGCCGACACCTGACACTAGGCCTTTGCCTACTCAGCCAGGATGTAAGACTCCCTCTCTAAAAAGGAAACAGAAGTCTAAGTACCTATTGCCTCTGTCAGAAGAAATGCCTGATTGGGCTGGAATTTTTCCAGTCTCTCTTTCAGGCCTTCCTGGCCCTGAGGCTTACCTCATCACAGACTTCTGCAGCTCTTCCAACCTTTAGCCTCAGACTATCTTCTGCTGGCCCATTGCCACAACCACAGGCTCATGAGGAAGACTCATCTTCTTCTTCAGATGAGTCCCTCTCCTATACCTCACAGCTGGCTTCCCCTTGGAGTACTGCTCTCCTGTCGAGGATTCCTTGCAAGGTGATTCCCCACCTGAGGACATCACCTTTGGTGAAACTGTTTTCAAAATGTGGGAATACTTTAAATGGGACTCCACAAAGATGATAGAAGTACAGAAGAGGTACTACAAGGTTCTGTTATTCCTCCATTAATACCAGCCTCAGCTTCCAAGAATCCAGAGTCTCAGCCACCTTCCCCTAAAAGACCAGACAGGTTCTACAAATTTCCTGATGACTTCAAATTCCATATTAAACCACCTATGGCAGACACAGCTGTTATTGCCGTCTCAGCAGAAAAACAATCCAGGCAGCTACCCTCTTCCTCCCTACTGTCATCAGACAGTAAAGTGATGGACAGGTTAGGACAGAAGATTTATACCTTTTCAACCCTGGCCTTTAGAGCCATCAATTACCAAACACACATGGTCAAATTCACCTTAGACCTAGTATCTCAGGCCATGAATCTGCTGTCTTCCATTCCAGATTCTCCCACCAAATCTCAAGTTGCCTCTATCTGTCTAGCTGCACAAGTCACCAGACATTCCATAAAATGCAGCTATGATGCTGCAAAAGCATCAGCTAGGTCAGCTGACTCAGCATCAATTCTTCGTAGGTACTCATGGCTCAGGCTACAGCCTCTACCAGATGATTTCAAAAATAAGATTATGGATGCCCCTCTTGACAGTAACTTCCTTTTTGGAAAGCAGTCAGCAAAATTGTTTAAAAGTCTGCAGGAGAAGAGCAAGGAGTTGCAAAACCTCCAGCATCCCTTTGTCTCACCAGTACCTACATTTCATAGAAACTACCCTGCTAAGCCAGGTTTTGTCAGGAGGGCCTCTGCACCTTCCACCTTCAAGTCCAGGAAGGGTGTCAGGAAACCTTCCTCTTCCAGGCTTAGCTCTTCTCAAACTGTTCCAAGACAGCCCCTTCCTGACAGGCCTAACAATGTGTGACTGTCTAAACACCCCTTTCAATTTCCTCCTTTCTGCCTGTCCGCCTCTCTCACTATCTTCCACTGTGGCAACAAATCACCTTAGACAATTGAGTTTATCAATTGTGGAAAAAGGATATTTTATGACACGGAAGGAAAAACCTTCCCCAAAAGGTATTCCCCTCCCTCCAAAAAAAAAAAAGAGATCCATCTCATCCCTCAAGTGATCCAAAATCTGGTCCTGCAGGGCACAATAGAAAGGGTCCCCCCAGCACAGGAAAGCCAAGGCTTTTATTCCAGGCTCTTCCTAGTCCCCAGAAAAGATGGCCCATGATGCCCCATCCTGGACCTGTCTCTTCTAAACCCCTTTCTGCATGTACCCACCTTACACATGCTGTCCCTTCAAACCCTTCTTCCACTCTTGACACCCAGTTCCTTCATGGCCACTTTACATCTGAAGGAGGCATTTCTTCATATCCTTATCCATCCAAAATTTTGCAGATTCCTACATTTTGCTGTGCCATCTTCACATTTTACTGCCTTATCCTTTGGTTTGCCTACAGCACCAGGGGTATTTACAAAATGTCTAGCCCCTGTAGTAGCCTTTTGCATAACAAAAAGCATTCACATTTTCCCATACTTGGACAACCTCCTTATACAAGCAGAGGAACCGAGTACCCTGCTAAGACACTTTCAATTCACCATTTCCCTCCTAGGAACCCCTGGGGTTTAGAGTCAACCTACACAAGTCCTCCCTTACTCCTTCACAAGACCAGATTTTCTTGGGTTGCAGAATAAGGACATATTTGATGAAGGCCTTCATTCCCCAAGAAAAAGTCACTTCCCTGACCAACTTCTTTCAAGAACTACTCCTAGTGACCTGCATTTCAGCCAGGGAATTCCTTCACCTCCTAGGTTTCATGACAGACACTCTCACCATGTTGCCACTTCCCAGACTACACATGAGGAAGTTTCAATGGTATTTGAATAATGTCTGGTCACAACACCCCCATCCACTAGACTTCCAGGTGCCATTCCTTCTCTGACTGAAGAAAGAAATCAGGTGGTGGATTCAATAAGTTCATCTGAATCCAGGAATACCAATGCAGCCACTCACTGCAGTTCAACAAATGTACACAGATGCATCAGATTTGGGATGAGGGGCCACTATGAATGGACTCAAGGTGCAGGGCCAATGGGACCCCTGCCTTCAGTAAAAACATGTCAACATCAGGGGAAATGACTGCACTTCTCCTAGCCCTGAAGGCATTCCTTTCCATCATATATCCAGGTCCCCTCAAAATCTTTACAGACAACACCACAGTCCTGTGGTATATCAAAACCAAGGGAGAACCAGATCCTACTTAGTCTGCAGACTGACCATCCAAGCATGGGAGTTGGCTACTCACTCCAATTTAACACTACTGGCAGTTTACATCCCATCACAGAACAGTGAGCAGCGGATGCCCTTAGCAGATCACTGTCTCAAAATCACGAATGGATGTTACACAGAGATGTTTTCCTGGACATAGTCCACTGGTGGGGTACACCACAGACAGATCTGTTTGCCTCTCCTCAGAACAAACTACAGCTATTCTGCTCAAGGTCCCCCTCCCCACAAGCCTGAAGAGTGGACACCTCCACAATTCCATGGAAGGAGAGTTTTCTGTATGCATTCCTCCCCTTCCTACTTATACAGAAAGTCCTGTTGGAAGATTCAGCAGGACAAGCCAAAAATCTTGCTGTTGACTCCCAACTGGCTAAGGCAGCACTTGTTGCCCCTTCTTTTGTCACTAGCCAAGGGCAATCGCCAGAAGTTACCACACAAGGTGGACCTCCTCACATAACAAAATTAATCTCTTATCCCCTCACACCTGCAAACTCTCAGATGTACCCTGTGGGTCATAAACTTTTGTTCCCCTTTAATCAACTTTACTCAGAGGATGTGCTATCTGTCTTGCAGGAGGCCAAGAAACCTACTACCAGGAGATCCCATTTATTCAAATGGAAAAGGTTCTCCACCTGGTGTCTTCTCAGGCAACTAGACCCCTTTCAGGCAGATGTACCACTAGTTTTGTCTTATTTGTGTGAGCTCTTAAAATCTGAACTTTCATAGTCTTTAGTTAAAGTCTATTTGTCAGCTATCTCAGCCTGCTTACCTCTCAATCCACCTATATTATCCAGATTAAAGGTGAAGCTTTTTCTCAAAGGGGTCCTTCACATCAGGCCACCGAGAAAGCCCATACCTCCTCCTTAGGATTTGAATTTTATTCTGGAGAAACTCACTATTGCTCCATTTGAACCAGAAGCTTCAGCCACCTTAAAGATATGCACTTGGAAAATAGTGCTTCTTGTAGCATTAACTTTGGCCAGAAGAGTCTTAGAGTTACACGCACTCATGGCTAGCCCACCTTACCTCATTTTTCATAAGGATAGGGTCTCCCTGTGTACAAACCTCTCCTTCATGCCTAAAGTGGTCAATGGACTATCCTTGAACCAATCTATTCATTTGCCCACCTTCTTTCCTTCTCCACAGAATGATAGTGAGACAGTGCTCCACTCCCACGATGTTCACAGACAACTCAGATTCTACCTGGGTAAGACTAAGGACATCAGGAAGTCCAACCAACTGTTTGTATCCTTTCACCCAAGGGCTCTGGGGAAAGCTGTATCCAAACAAACTATATCGGCATGGATTTCCAAAACTATATCTTTCTGCTACTCTTTCCATGGAAGACAGTTACCCCACATTGTGAGAGCCCACTCAACCAGACCTGTGGCCTCTTCAGGGGCATTATTCAAAGGACTAGATACAACCACCATTTTAGAGGCAGCTACATGGTCTTCAGTCCATACCTACACTAAACATTATAAATTGGACTGCATCTCTAGGACTAGGGCAGGGTTTGCTGGAGCCATCCTCCATGGTTTCCTGGAGACTGTATCCTCTTCCTCCTCTCATATCACAGGCTGAGCTTTGGTACTCTGCCACATGTTAGAATAATGCAATATGAGAATAGAAGGACATAGAATAGTTGTGTAAAATCTTACCAGAACCATAGATGTCCTTCTCTTCCATGTCGCACTATTCCTATCCCTCCTTACTACCCCCCTCTAGGTCCTTTTTCTTTTTATGGATGGCATCCTTTCAGCTTACCTTAGGCTATTGTCTGACTGGGGCATTCAGTTTTGAGGTCTGTGCGTGTGGACATCACATTTATGGCCTATGATTTATGGTTCCTGCATGTGATGCCCCACGCACCTTACAGCAGCCAGGCTAAGCTTTTGTATATGAGTCAGGCGTTTGGGCTGCCTGAGGTGGAGGATCCCACATGTTAGAATACTGCAACATGGAACATCTATGGTTATGGTAAGATTTTACAAAACTATTCTTTGCAACATATGATTCCTTTACATCCAGTGATCTTGGTTATTCAGTTCTAAGCAATTATTTTGTCCCAATGACAAAAATTTTCTATAAAATACCAATTGCTTTTATCTGTGTTTTGAAGGTTACACATGCAAGCAATTTAATATTAACCATATCAATGTATTGTTGACAAAGCAGGCACAAAGTACTTGAGAGAATTTCTGTCTGCACGTACTGTTTTGGAGCAAGAGTTATGAAGTTGTGTAGTTTTACTGTTCATATACTACAAAGAATAATAATCATAGCTGAGTTCATTAAATTTTATTCAAAAACAGAAATTCGTTCACATCAAAAACATCACAAGGCATTGTGAAAAAAAAAAACAAAAAGGAAAATTCAGAATGCAAAATCTGAAAAAAAAACAATCCTAGTAGAGAACATTATTTGACTGTAGAACAAAGGGAAATAAGAATGCAAAGTCTGAAATATAGGGGGCGGTGTGGAGCTCAAAAAAAGATGACTAACTTAAATCTTTTCTGAGTCCTTGTGTGGTATTCTGGAAGTAAACAACTGTTTAAATACTAAAGTCTCCCTACAAAAATGATGGATTAATTTAACAGGAAGGTCTGTGAACTTGCTTATGAAGTTCAACTGGATTATTTGCAGTAGTGTGGATCAAAACACTAATGTTTTGGAATTAACACATTTACAAGGAGTTAACCAGTGAAAAGACATGCTTATGGAGGTTATGGTGACTCTCCCTTAAAACAGTTTGTTATGGTAACACAAAGAAATGTTCTGTTTGTGAAGTAATGGACAATATTACGTTAATATAGAAAGTGCCATTGGAAATAATGTCACTGAATACAGAGGCCAAAATAAACTATGTGGTGAGTGTTCTAACTATCTTTATAGGTTCATAGGTAGGTACTAGGCTATTGGCCCTGGGGCCTATACAAGCCCAGCCAAAAAGGTACCCTGGCTTTTGCCACACAAGAAAATTATTTTCCTGTGGAACTGTCGAGCAGAGCCACATAGGTGATCCCTGGGGTGAATTTCCTATTTCCCATCCAATCATCAAGATTTTTCTTAAAGAGTGCTAATGAGGAGCTTTGTTTAATATAGATAGGTAGTTTATTCCTTCCAATCATCAAGGTTCCTTTAGAAGAGGGCCAAAGAGGCACTCTGCTTCACATGTATGGGCAGTTTATTCCAGTGACTGGGGAGTCTCTGGGTCAAGAACCTATCCCTCCAGCATGTTTTGTTTATTGTGATGGCAAGGTTTAGATCCCTGGAGCATGTGACTCTGAGGGATTGCGATTTCTTTAAGTGTAGCATGTCCAGCAGCTCTGGGCTTGACATGGCCTTGTATGTTAAGCAGAGATCGCCTCTGAGTAGACGATATGCGACAGAGTATAGCTGGAGTTTTTTAAGGCGGTCAGCATAGGGCATATGTTTTAGGCCTGTGATTCTTTTAGTGAGGTATTTCTGCGGCCTTTCCAGTTGTTGCAGCTGTCTTGAGAGGTACATACCAAATGGAGTGTTGAATTCTATAATGGGTCTAATGAGTGATGAGTAGAGGGGACTAACTTAACTAATCACATTGGGAAAGTTTAAAGTAATATGAGTAAGATTTGAAGAGGGAGAGCGCCTGGTTAAGCCTACTGTTTCAGATCATACAGGAAACACTGCAGTACATGGTGAAACATATTGAGATCTATTGAACAGGGTGGAGTTTCTAGAAATGTGCCTAAATGAAACAAGATGTACAGTTCTACATGAAAAAGTACTTTAACCCTGAACTTTTCCAGATGGAACTAAGAGCATGCAACTGGTCACCCTTACAAAACCTTCCTTTAGATGAAGCCGTTAGTTACTTTAACTCCAACTTCCTTGCCATCCTCAACCACCATGCTCCATCCAGACTAATTAGAATTAAAACCAAACATGCTCCATGGCTCTCGAAAGAAACCAAGCATAAAATCACTGTTAGAAACAAACATTGGGCAAAATGGAGGAAAACAAAAAACCTTACAGACCAACAAACATTTAGACAACTAAGAAATGAAACTAAGAAAACTATAATATCTGACAAAAAAACTACTACCTGCAATCCCAACAAGCTAGTCAAAACAAGCCGCAGAAATTTTGGTCTAGTATCAACCAACTACTCCATCCAGGGCAATCCACTACTCCAAACCCTCAAAACACTGAACACAAAACACCAATGAATATAGCTAATGCTTTTAATACCTTTTTTACTGATGCTATACAAACACTAGCTAGTCAACTATCACCTAATAATTTCACTCTACCTTCCAATGAATTAACCTCACCCCCTACTTTTCATTTTCAACCCGTCCCAACATCTTATATTCTAACCCTTCTACAGAAACTGAAACCATGCTCCCCCTCATCAGACCAACTACCTGCTGAATTCCTACAACAATCCACCAAAGCTATTGCCTATCCCATTTCTATCCTGATCAATAGAACTATTACTGAAAGTTATATCTCCAGTTTATGGAAAATCTCTCATATTATCCCCCTCCACAAAGGTGGGCAATCCACTGAACTCTCCAATTACCGCCCCATTGCCCTCCTCTCACCTCTGGCAAAAATCATGGAAAAATGCATTCACAGACAATTACTTGACCATCTAACACAAAATAACTTACTAGTCAACTGTCAACATGGTTTTAGACCTTCACATAGCACTACTACTGCCCTTCTTTCCTTCACAGATTGTATCAACAAAAACCGCAATCTAAACAAACTCTCTTCAGCCCTATTTATTAACCTGTCTAAAGCTTTTGACATGGTAAATCACCAAATTCTTATCATAATACTGAAATCCCTGTCACTTGATACATCCTCCATAAAATGGTTCCAGTCCTACCTTCATAAAAGACAACAGGCCGTACTTTGGCACAAGTCTCTCTCTACTCACCTGCCCTTCAACCTGGGTGTCCCTCAAGGGTCCATCCTTGGACCTCTACTTTTTTCCATATTCATCAATGACCTTCACCTTGCCATCCCCCAAGCTACATGCATACAATATGTGGATTACTCTACACTGATATGCTCAGCCCCCTCCTCTTCTGAACTTCTCTATCTTACCCAACAAGTATTTAACACAGTTGAGCAATGGTTCACACATAGATGCCTTCTCCTAAACCCCAAAAAGACTAAACTCCTCCTTTTCTCTCCTACTAAGAAGCCCCCCCCAATGGATTTCTCAGTTAACTCTACCAATAAAACTATTATATCCCCTGAACCAACCACCAAACTATTAGGTGTCACCATTGACAATAATCTGAAGTTTGATATCCATATTAACAATGCTATAAAAACTGTCAACAAAAAGCTTGGCTCTCTCTATAGGATAAAATCCTTTTTCCTACCTTCAGCTCGAACCACAATAGCATACACTCATCTAATCTCTTCTCTTCTTTATGCCTCACCTATTTTTACTAACCTATCTAAAAATAATCTTAGCAAATTGGAAATGTCCTACAATAACATTGCCAGATTTGCAACAGGCAACCCATTTAGAACCCATCACTGCCTTAATTTAAAGCAGATAGGATGGCTTGAACTACAAAATCTAATTAAATTCCATCAACTAACTATAGCCCACAACACTCTTTACAAACCTTCCAAAACGCCTATTCTTTCCACACTAATCACTCCCTAGAAAAACCTGGAATCCTTAAGGTCTTCTCAGAAACTTCTAGTACATACTACTAAAACAAACAACAAGGCTGGTGACTCCCTTTTTTCTAATATAGTTGGAAAAGCCTGGAATCTCCTCCCAAATGAGCTCTCCACACTTCCCTCACTATCCTGTTTCAAAAACAAATTGAAAGTGTTCCTCAAAACTCACTGGTTATGCCCATGCTCTAAACCTGACTAGTCTATGTGTCTCTAAATACTTTGCTCTTCCTACCCCATCTACTCATTAACAGCAACTCCTTCCTTATTAAACTATTTTGCTAACTATCTCTAGAATACCTTGATTGTATTAACATCCTTTGTTATGCCTGTATTCTGCAGTGTAAATTTTACTGTGATAACCTGTAATATGTTTACAGGTACAGGTACAAATAGTATAACTTGGTTTAAATCTTACCTCGAAAACCGTCAACAAGCTGTAATCTGGAAAAACTCACTATCTGACCACCTTCCTATTTCCCTAGGTGTCCCACAAGGCTCAATCTTAGGTCCTCTTCTTTTTTCCATCTTCATCGATGACCTCCAAACTGCTATCCCTTTCTCTATATGCATCCAATATGCAGATGACTCCTCTATTATCTGCACAGCTACCTCTCAGGCTGAACTTCAGTCCCTTACACAAAAAGCCTTTAACACAGTTGAACAATGGTTCTCCCAACGCTGCCTCCTACTCAACCCAAAGAAAACAAAACTTCTACTCTTCTCACCAACACGCAACCAAACCCCCCTACAGTTCTCTCTTACCTCCAACAATAATATCAGTATCACTCCAGATACCTCCACAAAACTACTGGGTATTACAATTGACAATAAACTCAATTTTGAAAATCGCATTAACTCTACTATAAAAATAGGAACCCTGTATAGAATTAAACCATTTCTTACCCCAGCTACAAGAATCACCCTAGCCAAAACCCATCTAATCTCTACTCTACTCTATGCATGTCCCATCTACACCAACCTGTCAAAAAAAACCTAAATAAACTAGTTACATCCTACAACAACATAGCTAGATTTGCAACCGGATCTCCTTTTAGGACCCATCACTGCACTAACCTAAAACAACTTGGCTGGCTTGAACTTCCTAATCAGATCAAACTACAACTTATTATAACCCACAAAATCCCTGTACCAACCTACCAAAACTCCTATACTCACTAGCCTCATTACCCCGTTCTACAACCTGAAACATCTACGCTCCTCTAATAAACTACTGATAAAAAGGACTATACCCAATAACTCTTGTGGAGATTGCTTATTCTCCAACTCAGTTGGGAAACACTGGAACAATCTACCCACTGATATTACATCCCTGACTTCTCCTCTCTTCAAGAAAAATATCAAACTGTACCTTAATAATAAATGGCTCTGCCCATGTATAAACCCAGACTAGCCTGCTCATCTATCTCCTATCTCTCTTTTCCTCTCCCTTCTACCCAACTACCTCAATAATAATTGGCTCTACCCCTATAGAAACCCAGACTAGCCTGCTCATCTATCTCCTATCTCACCTTCCCTCTCCCCTTCTCTACCCAACTCCCCAATAGCTTGTTTTCCTAAGTTCCACGACTATACATTAAGACATGGAACTTACCCTGTGAACAGCACTCATTCATCTTAACTTTCTCTCCTCTCTTCTTAGGTATTTTTCTCTCACCACTCCCCCACAACTTTTAAAGCTGTTAGAAAACTATGTACTCCTCTACTCATCCTATTCTATCTTTGATATCTGTCCTATCTTTACTTCACAGCTATCTCTCTTTATCCTTTCCTTTAAATCTCGCCACCTTCATAATATTGTACTTTACACAAAAAAAAAAAAAAAAAATTTTTTTTGACTATTTTGTTTTTTCATAATTGCTCCTCATGCTTATTGTTTCTTTGCTCATCATAACCTTATACAGCCTGTTATTATGAACTATGTATGTTCTATGTATTATAACCTGGAGCTTTTCTCCCCAGGCCTCTACTGAAAATGGACATATATCCAGTTAGACTAGCCCGGCCAACAAATGTAAAATAAAAATAAAATAAAATAAATACATTTATTGAAGCTTACTGTGAGATGAGAGGGAGGTAATGCTTTTGCTTTTTCAAATGGTGTTTGTTGCAGATTTGCCAGAAAAAAAAAACAGAAGGTATAAGTCTTACTACAAAAGCAGCACATAACATTAGAACAGCAGACCAACTAGGCGATTGTTATTCAATGCCATGGATATAGAAAAAAGCAGTGGTCTGTGAGCTATGTTGGAACAAACAGGGACTGTTAAGTGGGGAGTGGGCATAAGTCATGAAAGGCTTCTTTCTGTTACATACAAAAT
>NC_056743.1:1040492642-1040560142 GCF_019279795.1 Protopterus annectens | reverse complement strand
AAAGTGGTACTTGCTAGACGTGTAGTGGTAACTTATTCTATAGACTATGAATACATTGCATTAGGATCCTCTCCCTCCAGTAAATCTTTATTTGTTTGTCTGTTCATTTGTTTGCTTGTTTATTTGTTTGTTGGTGTAAATATAAGTCTCTAGTATGGGTATTTACAGAGCCACTGGTTTGCCAAGGAGTTGGAAGTCATATAGGATTGTGTCTTTAATGGCTTGAAGCATGAGAGGTCACCTTGTTGCAGCTATTAGGCTGCTGGGTACAAGGAGGGTTTCCATGGGAACCACTATTTTCTCTGCTTTTCTTCACTTACAGGCTGTACATTGTACAGATTATCTCTTCCCCGGGGTTTACAGATGACTCACGCTATCTCATTTTTATGTAAAATTGTTTTTTTTACAAATATGCTCATCCCTGTAATCTGCTAAGATATGCAGCCCATCTGTGTTTTAATGTATTTACTTATTCTTTGTTTACTATGTAAACGAACTGGTCCTGTGGCCCTTATCAGCCATGACACTGGTGCCCAAGCACAAATTTTACAACAGGTTACAATGAGGTATATTATAGCATGAGAATTGCATCAGTATCACTGTGCATTTATTATAGAGTTACACAGATAAAAAATAAGCATGCACTTGTTCCACATGATACTGTCTAGGATGAGAATTGTAATCATCCAACATTCATTAACCTGTAAATGTTCATTCCACAAAATTTTACCAGGGATCTTGCCTGGGCCTTTATTTCCGCACAAGCTACCACTGTTTTAACTCTGGTTGTAATTTTTTTTCAGAGAAATGGTGCATAAATCAAAATGCTATTTCAAGGATTTTTCACTGGATACTGTCAAGTTAACAAAAAACAGACCCATATTTCATGCATCTAGCAGCACAATGTGACAGGTACATTTTGTTCTGCATTCTCATTCTTGTTTTAGCAAGAGATAATATGACACCCAAAAGTGCACTACTGTAGCCCAGAGGGATTTAAATGTTGCTTGCACTGAATTGTGAGAGAAATTACTGCATATCTACTTCAATTGTTTTACTCTTTCTTTGTTGACCTTGTGGGTGAGCTGGTCCTTGGATGGTTTTTGGAAATGACCCAAATGCAGAAGGCACAAAAGTATAAGCAAAACAGACTTCTAGTGTTGTGCAGATTGAATATGCAGCCATCCACCCGTGCTCTACTGGCAAATAGGTTGAAATGTGGAAAACAGGAATTACATTATTAATATATGAAAATATTAAGCAAATGGCTTCATAAAGATAAGTAGGGAAGGTCTGAACAGAATTGAATGAAAAAGAAAGGGAAAAAGAGAAGAGAAGAGAGAACCATCATTGCAGATGAGAAATGGCTTTAGAGATGTTGGACTCCTCACAGGGCCATACCCTGGACAAAGAAATAGCACATTAAGACATGTTTATTGAAGTCAGGAAAATAAATAAAAAATTGGAAGAGAATATATAGGAGAATATGACAATCATCCAGGAGATGACAGAAGTAGTTAATGAACATTCTAACTTGATACAATCCCTGATTTATGACAATAAGGAATTAAAGGTGAGGGTTGCAGCTTCAGAGGCAAGGTTCACCATAGTCAACTCAAATCTAACTGATCAAGAGGGGAGAGCAATGAGAAAGAATGTCGATATTAATGAAGTGCCAGAAGGACAAAAAGGAAATAATTGTAGGAAATATATAAGAAGCATGTTGTCAGAGTGGACACAAATAAAGGAAGAAGAGATGCAGATTGAACCTGCACACAGCACAGCTTAGATTCATGTACAGAACAGGTAGATTTACCCACTCCCCATAATAGTTCACTGTACCTCGCATGTGATAAAATAAAGAATGTTATCTGAGGTATGGAAACCAGAGAACAGATTAAAGTGTGGGCATTCGACTATTTATAGTGTCCTTTATACCAGTTAAGAAGCAGTGCAAGCTTAAACGGATAAGGTATAAGCTAATTTACCCAGCAACCATCAAGATTGTTGCTTGAAACAGTGGCAAAATTGTTTGCAATCTGGAGGAAGCAGTAAAGGAGCTTGAAAAACATGCACATTCTTGACGGAGTGGCAGGACTCTCAATCTGTGTAGTAGACGGGCAGTCTGGATAAGTAAATTTCCCCAAGTTTTGCAAATGAGCAAGCAAAGAAACTGTTTTCCTTATTTAAAATATATAAAACATAAAAGGATAATGTGGATTTCATCCTCTTTCTTCGGGTGGAAAAGGCTGGAGAAATGGCAGTGTACAGCAAAAGAGCAGGCTTGCTCAGGTTATTTGAACAAACTCACAGAATCATTCCCTCTAATGGAGCTCGGGAAGTTTGCACTGTAACTTCCAATAGGCAGAGCCCAAGCTTTTTGATAGAATCCAACTATATCCTCACATTTCAGATAAATGCACATACAAGTACCATGTGAGCTGCTAAAGAAGTGTAAATGACAAACTCTTCAGCACAAACTATTTTTATAGTGGTAGTATTTTTTAGGTTCTAGGTCTTAAATTGATTTTATAAGTCACAGTAAACATAACTATCAAATTGGTAATATTTTGTAAACAATGTACAATATCTCAGCAGTCACTCAAATTATACATATACTGTTAGCAGCATGTTGTTCAGCCAGCTGACAGCTTTCATAGGAGGCTATGGAGATCTGTATGTGAGACTTGATTGTCAAGATATTTAGAAAAGCATTAAATGCATGACAATATAAATAAATATTATATGAACAATAATTAGAATCTCTTTATCTGCACTAGACAGAGGTCTAAATAGCAACACAGTTGTGTTTGCCATTGTGTAAGCTTTAAGATGATATATTTTAATACTTTGTATGTAGCATGGTTTTGAAATTAATAATGCAAATATGAACAAGCAATATTTGACTGCTTAGAGGCACCAGTAGGATGTAACTGCAGAAACATCTTGAGGCATCACCAGCTGTAAAGGGTTAATAACTTGAACACAAGGTTGTTATTGGGAGAAAATGCTCAGTAAATTTAAATCTTGAAAATGAAAAAAACATAAACCTTCAGTTTAAGTATGATAATCATTACTAGGCATTTTGATGTTGATCCTTTTGTAGGCTATGTCCTCTCTGTTTTTTTTCTTGCAGTAATAAAAGTATTTGCCTATAGTTGTGAATGTGGTAGCAGCAGATATGAGAGAGGTTTAGTCTGAACCAAAATGGAAGGGGGATAGAAGGGATGATAAGACCAGGACATACTTAGTGAATGGCCATAAAAGCTAAAATGTGAGTGAAGTGAGGCAAAGCTGTAATATAATAAATAACTTCTTTATGTAATTGGGTCTAATGACAGTGTATAGCTCAGGTATCAGTGAGTAGCTTAAGAGGGAGAAAGCCACAGTGGTACAGCAGTAGCATTGCTGCCTCACAGCAAGAGGTTCTCCTGTTCGATTCTCAGCTGGAGTGCCTTCTGTGTGGAGTCTGCATGTCCTCCCCGTGGTCGAGTGGCCTCTGAAAGACATGCGTGAATGGGCATGCCTTTGCTGAAGGTTGGGCGTCGGGCTGGCAACTTGGCACCATAAAAATCGACTGCCAATCATTAGCAGACCAGAGTTCTGCTATGGTGACCCCTAACTTTGAAAAGCTGAAAAGACAAGCATCAATAACTCCTGGAGTTTAAGGAGCAAACAGTGAGAGAAATCAATAGGGTCAACTAAAAATACAATGAGGTGAATCAGTCTTGGAAGGAAGCAGAAAGTAAGGAGGTGTGACAGAAAAAGATATAACTTTTTATTTCTATTTACTAAAATAACATGCACAAGTAACATTAAGGATTGGGACCATGTAGTAATGATGAGAAAGTGTTATTCATAAAGACAGTTAAGCAATGACAGCTCAGTTACAAGAATATTTTACAGCTGATTTTTACCAGGGCAGATTGGAAGCTAGAATACCTCATGGACATTAAAACTATTCCACTCCTATGATTTTATACTACCCTTGTCTTGGGAGCTAATATTTATACAATGACTATCCATTAACATTCAAAAATGAGCATGCTGATTGGCCAGCCCAACCAGAGTGTCTGTTACAAATCAAGCATTTACTAACAGAAAAAAAGTCCAATTGCCTAGACTTTCTTTAATTTTCTTGACCATAAAAAAAAAAAAAATTGAAACCTGGATAGTCTGGAGGTATGAGAGATAATACAGAGAAAATACAAGGAAATCAGGTATGTTATTCAAAACTAAAGAAACATACCTGACTTTCCTTGTATTTTCTCTGTCCTGTCTCTCTCATACCTCTAAAGTGTACGAATTTCAACCTTTATTAACAGAAAAAAAAAAAAAAGCAACGGAGATCTTCCATTCTCAGTTGCTTCCTTTCCAAATTACTGATGTACTGTGGAAGTGTGAGAACAAAAGTCCAATATGCAAGTGCAGTACATCAAGAAAGCCCTCGGATACACAAACAAAGTGAAAGAACACCCAGGTGCCATTATACAAGGACATTATTTAAGAAAAGTAAGTAATTTGTTTTTCTTAAATAATGCAATAAACCATGGCTGGGTGTGGGTAATGCTGATTTACCCACAGTTGGCTTTGTTTGGTCACTCTGGCTTCACCTTCCCCACACTCAGCTATGGGTTATTACTATAGTACTGTATACAATTAAGATAGTTTTTTGGTTGATGAAGAGAGAAGAAGACAACTCCAGCAATGCAAAGGTGTGGATTTACATGATAAAAAGGAGAGACTAGGTAAAAATCAAAACATATGCCAAAGTAATTTTAGAAGGAGATCTTTTGGAAAAATAAGGTAAATAATATGAGATATTAACGGGGCCAGCCAGAGAGTACAGTGCAGTGCAGTACAGTACAGTTTATTGAAAATAGACAAGATCAATCTGGCGGTAATAGGATGGATGGGACAAAACCTATGGATGGAAACCTGTTTTCAAGAAATCTGAATAGGTTAACAAACCCAGTGAAGAGAGACAAAATCCCAAGTTATGTCAAAAGGAACAATGCAAATGTACACCCTATAAGTAACCTATCTTTCAGAGTAAGAGCATGGAAAACCAGGGAGGAAGGAATCCTAGCTATCAGTTAGTTCAGCTTATGAAGGAATGGTGTTATCAATAGCCAAATGTCTAAAAATGGAAATAGAAAATATATTAGCAGATGACCAGGGATGCTATGCAGGGGTGAAAGGCCAACTATATGGAGTTAGAATTACTATGATCACAATTTATAATTGCCCATAGAGCTAAACAATGCAATATAATGGTGATTTTGCTCAATTTAATTTAGTTTCAAGAATGATTTTTAATAATGTAGGGGGCTAGAATATGATGTTGTCTGAAAATGAGGTAAAATCTATAAGGAGAAAATTATCTAGAAGCAAATTATAGGGTCTTCGGACTGATAAATGCATGGAGTGAGAGTCAGAAAGCAGATGAGAGGAATGCACTTCCTGTAATCCAATGTATAAGTGGTGATCAAGAATACACAATCCAATATCCATGGAGCACAGTCATATGGTATGAGATCTGGCAGTTATTCACATTATTTTTTTTTTTAGATCATGCTAATATCTCTTGTAAAATTACAACAGAGCAAAACAAGAACAGACAACCTCATTGGTGGTTCCAAGTGCATTACTTAGAGAATGGACAATTCAGAGATTTTGGGGGGAGGGGGTCCTAAAAATGCTCTAGAAGGCATACGGGTAGATTTAATACAGGAATGGAACAATCTGGAACAGAAATTTAGACAGGAAATACAAAAGCATACATTGAATAACAGGTTACTAAAGCATCAAAGGCGATTGGTACAATTAAAATGACTCAAGTTCATATAGGTGAAAAGAGAAAAAAATAAGAGCATAAGCAGGTTGGAGCATCAAAACATACTTGAGGTTCACATGGAAGAAGATAATAGTTGTTGTTCTAAAGGCAGGTAGTGAAAGAAACAGATAAAACTAATTCTCCAAAAGCTCTGAGAGTTTTAACAGTAAAATTAAGACAACAGAAAGGAGAGCAATCTATCAAATAAGCTGTGAAGGGAGAGAAATGGTTAGAACATCAGAGGAAACCCTGTCAAATTTCAAGGAGCATTAGGAGTGTTAGAAGCAAATTTAGAAAAAGAAATGCATGATTTTGTTGTCAGGGTGGATTTACTTATGTTACATAGTGAGCTGACAAATTCACTCATACCTCTCAACTGTACATATTTTTGCAGAATATCCAGATTTTACTGCCAATCATTAGTGGACCGGAGTTCTGCTGTGGCGACCCCTAACTGGGAAAAGCCGAAAGACAACAACAACAACAACAACATCCAGATTTTTGTCTCATATTTTTGGTCTGTACCTCATAAAATTTGTGGTTTTCTGGCAAATCATTGAGGAAGGAAGTCATTAAATAATGACATACATTTTAGTTGTGTACTTTATATCCTTCAGAAAATACTAATAATGCAAAATCTATTATTCTAACAACTTTCGATGTTTATAGGAGCAATATTTAAATTCTGTCCCTATTTTTGGGCCTATGTACCCGCATTTTTTCTGGCCTTGTCTAGATTTCTTGCACTGAAAGGTTGAGAGGTATGCTTGTCAGAGAAATAACACAGGCTGAAATTAAAACAGGTATAGCAAAGCAGGCACTGAATAAGTCACCAGGGTCTGATGGGTCTCTACAGATGTTTGGACTTTAGCAGATAATAAAATAGTACAGCTATGGGAAAGCTTGATGAATGAGGCACTGCAGATATGAAGGGTACATGAGTTCTGGCAACAGGGCACAATCATGGCAATACACAAACAGAGGAGGAATTTGAGTCTACATTGCTCATTATTATCCATTTACAGTTTTAAACTGTGATTATAACATTTTTATTGGGAACATGACAATATGGATCTTTGTTGTTTTATAGATGGAAGACAAACATTTAACAACATAATTAGAAAACTGATGATAATTCAGGATGCCCAGAAGAGAGACGGGAAGTAATGTTGGTCTTCTTAGATGCAGAAAAAGATTTTGAAAAAGAAGAGTGGCCATCAAAGATTTATTGAGGCATGACAGCTCAAGTGAAAATCTCTGCCTCCCCCTCAAACACTATAAAGTTAACAAGGGTACAAGGATCAGTGTCTCCCTTGCTCTTTGCATTATATTTCACTCATTAGCTGTTGCAGTAAGGCAGTCAAGTTAAACTGTTACCAGTGGGGTAGTAAGGAGCATCACATGGTATTATTTGCAGATGGCATCATTTTAACACTTACAAAGCCAAGGAGGATTTAAGGTAACTGACTTAACGAAAAAAAATGGCTCATTGTCTGGTTTTAACATCAATAAAGTAAAATCTAGACCAGTAGGTATCAATCTACATGAGAGATTAGTACTAACAGAGGCATACCCAGACATTTGGAAGGTCAATGAGCTGAAATACCTGGGAGCATATGAGGGATCAATGCAGAGATCATATGGAGAAATACTGATAAAGATTAAACAAAACCTTCAAAAATAGAAAACAGTGGGATCAGATGTCTAGCAGAAAGCTGAAGTCCTCCACTGTTGTATCTTACCACATATATTATATATGGGCCTATCACTTTGAATCTCACCAGAATCAAAAAGGATTCAAAGGATTACTAATTGGATGAACAACTTTATTTTGATAGCGGAAAAATGAGAGTTGGCTGGGATAAAATAAAACTACCAAAAGATCGGGGGGGGGGTGGGGGGGGGCTTCTGACTGTTTTTGTCATAAACCAAGATCATAAAATGATACAGTTAGCATTTTTTGCCATGTATCAGGATTGAGGATATATTCCTAAATCGAAAAAAAATTGCTATGGGAGTTATATCCAGAAATGCAACAAAAGAACTGACTAGTGTGCTCTGGGGAAGAGGTGCTCAAAAATACTCATCTTGAGTACAATGAGCAAAGAGATTAATCAGTTGTTTATGAAAAGAAATCTAAAAAAATGGAGAAATTATATCCTTCCAATAGGAGCAATGTTAAAGGACAAGAGAATAGATATGGTAACATGCTAAAGGAGACAGCGAAAAACAAACTGTAGATACTGGATCCAACTGGTAAGTAATGGGAGAGCAGTAAATTGGGAAGAAGGCAGTAAGAACTGTGAACTGCCTAACAAGATGTACTTGCAATTGCAAGGTTTCATAAAGGAAGTAGACAAGAAAATGATATTAAGAAAGCACCTAAAATGGACAGGTACTTAACACTGAATATATATAAACCTGCTTCAAGAGGAGAAGGACAAAGTAATAACAATGAAATATGACTGAGCAGACATGTTAGGTTCTCTGCTAACAGAAGAGTTGTGGAAACAAGTCTATTCTATACTAGGACAGGCTATTAAATCCTAGAAATTTCAAGCTTTTTCCTAGTCTACATAACTATTTCTATACCCCAGTCAGAATAAGAAAGATGTTTCTGACAGTACAGACAGTGTGCTTACATTGTGAGGCAGAGGATATAAGGGACTGGTGACTTTTGTTTTTTAACTGTATAAGCCTTACTCAGTTTTAAGTAGATTTGTCGATATTAATAAAGGAAGTGAATGGGAGGAAAGTTATTATCACAGAATCTGAGTCCTGAGAGTAGCGTGACTGTAGTTCATTCTGGCTGTGATAGCCCTTTTCACCATTTCAAAAAAATAATACCAGTAAGAGTAAGTAAGCATTGGCCAAAGCTCTCAGTAAGTTGCATTGAACTAGAAACAAAAGTTTGGTCATACCTGGTGTGATCAAGTTGATAAGATGGCATGTCACCCCCCACCCTTACCCCACATCCCCACCTTTCCTGGGTCACTCCAGTTCCTCCTTTACTACATGTTGCAGCTGCAGACCAAATTGAAAGAGGACTATCAATTTACATAGTAAGGAATTTACAGATTTTCAAATGGAATCTTTTAGATTTCATCTGAATCTCTGGACCTCAGGAAATGTAATGTATATGTCTGTCTTTACTTTGCTTAACCTGAATAGATGGTAATGGACAACAAACCTGAAGCAAAAGCAAATAAACTCCGCGACTGTCAGAACTTCTGAGTCATGTAAATAAGATAGACGATTCGTGATAGGCCTAATCAACTCCCAGGAACTGAATTATTCATTCCAATGATTTATACTGAAAGCTGGAAGAAATTAATGATACTTAACTAATTAAAATGTAAAAGATTAGAACAAAGGCCATAGTAGGTGATACTGTAGGGGTATCTATGGGAGTCAAGAAAGAAAATTAGACAGGGTATGACAAACTAGTGTCTTTGAAAAACAGATATTCAGAACAATGTTTCATATGAAGAAATGGTACAATGAGGAAAACTTTGTACATGACACTTTTTTGTTAAATGGGTAAAATCACCATGCGTAAATGTATTATTTGTGGCAACTCATAACTGCTGTCTGAGTAAGTGACTTGCTCAGTGTCACACAGTAGCAGCAAGTGAAAACTGAGGAGACAATCAAACCTAAAACTACAGAGTGAAGGACTTTATCAGCTCATAATTTTAATCACTTGCATTATTCTGCTTTAAGTCTGTATTTTATTCATAACCCAATATTTTCCTGCAGACCATCTAGCTAGTAAAATGCTATCATTAAAAGAGCAGTGGTGCATGCTGGTCTTTTGCATGCAAAGCTTTTTTGAATATAGATTTTTTTTAACTCTTTTTGTCTCCCACAGCTGTACAGCAGCAGAACATGGTGCTTCTTCTCAATCTCCAGCTCTACCTTCCTTCAAGGCCTCTCCCAGAATAACTCTGATAAGGGTCAGTGCCAGTAAGGATATAAGGTGTTTGAAGTCTGTGTCATACTGCTCCTGGGAATGTTTTTCTTCTAACTTTACTCCCCAACTCATCTGTGTACCCCAGTAATACCTTGTGGGTGAGGCATGCAATAAGCAGACCATACCAATCCACACCTCACTTCTGCAAGAAGCTGACATTGGCAAAGCAGTCCAGTCACACTCAGGAAGCACTTCTCAGTTGTTTCTCTAGCCTGTGTTGGGGAGATGTAATTACACTGTGGACCATGTGCACATACCCCTCCCTCTTTCCTCCAATCCACCCCTGCTAATGCTTCAGACACCTAAGATGCTAACTGAACCCAGGTCACAGCCGTTGTAGTCAGGGCTTTATCCCACTAAACCACAGTACTGGCATAAACATTTTGAATATTGCTATTTCTGAGCTATGAACTGGATGCATTCCCTGCCTGCCTGTCTGATCAGCTTTGACATGTGATTAGTGTTGGGGTGGGGGCTGGATGGGAAATATAAATTTTGGCTAAAATTTAATATGGGCAAATGTAATTTTTATTGTAAATAGGCAGCTGCTTACTTTTTATTCAATGGTACACACCTCCACATTTCTACAACAAGGGAAACATAGAACACTTGGCCATAAATAGCATGAAACAGTTCAATTAAAAAATAAAACATGACGTCTGGGCTGGATGGTGCAGTGAATGTATGAATGATTATGAATAAATTTTCACTGGATGTCAGCCAGCATCCTAGGAGAAAGAGATAAAGCTCTGACTGTAGGCCAGGTGACCTGGCTTTGATTAGCACCTCAGGTGTCTGTGTTGCTGGCAGCAGAGGACATGTTTGTTCATCCTGATGTGAGGAAGGATGGGATCACAGGATGCACTGTAATGGTTTGATTCCTCTGATGAAGTCTGGGGTAACAGCCTTGATGTGTTACACAAGAGTGGTGGGTGGTACTGCTGATATCATCCACTTGCAGAAGTAAGGGGCGGTTCAGTGTTTATGTCTATTTCATGTCCCACTCTTGTCCCTATTCTTGGAGGAATGTTCCTATTTTCAGGCTTGATTTACCCCTGCACATGATGTACCTGTTTTTGAAGGTATGTCTTTATTTTCAGGCTTGGTGTATGCCATCACATGAGTTTCTGAATCCTTCCACATCACACATGATTTTTGAAGCTGTCTAATACATAGAAAACCACACTACATTAACAACATACTAACGGCACCAATAATTTAAAGAAAGAGGACACAACATCTTACATCTTCCTTTTTCAGAAGTAAAAAAACATGGCCTTGTCTTTTAGTATTTTGAAATAAAGTTAAAGTCTACAGATTTTGCACAGCATCTTTAATAATGTGCTTATGTTTTCCAGAATTTTTATTACTCTCTGTTTTATAAATGTGCTTGTAAGTAGAACTGCACATTCTTACTGGAATCAGGAAGAAATATATGCTATTTGGTATTCAATTTTTATACTAATTAGATGTCCAGATTTTTGTCTGGGTGCACCAACTTTTCTAGGGACTGTATTCCTAATTTCAATATCTGCAGGTTGAGAGGTGTGCCTGAGAATGACATTAAGTTTAAAACAGGCCAAATGAAAGAGACAAAATAACGAATAGTCTAAATGCATATTCCATTTATGGTGCATGTGTTATGGCATTGATTATGTAACTTAAATGTTCCCTCTGGATTGAACCTTGGACTCAATACAGCATTGCAGCAAGTTCTTTGAACTCCTTTGTTTAACTGATGTTTTGCTCCTTTCAGATCATGTGCATTCAGTCTATAACTGTATTCAGTCCCTTTAACATCTGCCGATGTTGCTAGTTTTATGCATACCATATTGCTTATACATAAACACCCACGGTGGTGGTGCTGCGGTAGCATTGTCACCTCACAGTAAGACACTGTATGGTTCAATTCTCAGCTAGAGTGTCATCTGCGTGGAGACATGCATGAATGGACATACCTTCGTTGAAGGTTGTGCGTCAGGGCTGGTAACTCAGCACGTAAAAATCAACTACCAATCATTAGTGGACCGGAGTTCCGCTGTGGCGACCCCTAACTGGGAAAAGCCGAAAGACACAACAACAACATTGCTTATACATAAACATACTTGTTAATGTGCAGCTTTCAAGGTATAAAAAGAAGCTTGTCGTTGATACTCCTACATGCCTATAATGTGCTGTAGTTCCCATCTTTGTTTTCATTTTCTTTTTTTTTTGTGATTCATGCCTATTAGTAACTCCACAGTAAATAGCTCTTCTGTATGCACAGATTCATTTTTCTGCATTGTTAATGGTTAGGTAATAGCTTATACTGTAGAACTTATATATAATCATAGAAAAATGTCCCTAAAGATAGATCCATTAAAATAAATTTCACTTAGACAATTTATCATTCCATAATGTTATTGCAAAGATGTCTCTCTCCCGGATTTAATAAACTCTGTGTAGGAATAGTGTTATTCCTACACGGAGTGAATGGTGTCCATGTCCGGATCTCCCTCTCGGCAGCACGCCTTGCATATTAATGAAGACACGCTACTGAGACAGAGCCGTGTACATGGATACTGAATCAGTGCAGGGGGCATGTTACAGTAGTGCTCGCAGATCTATAATATGCTCCCTGCACTGTCAAAGTGCCATAAAGCACTTCACAATAGAAAGTGTCCATGGACACTGAAATGATGAATGGGAAGCGAATGTAATGCAGGAAGGTGTGTGATAGGTACTGTAAAACACCCCTTGCATTATGAAAGTGTCTTACAACACTGTACAATAAATAAAAATGAAGTGTCCTTGGACACTTAAAAGATGAATGGGAAGAAAATGTTATGCAGGGGGTGTGCTACAGATACTGTAACACACCCCCTGCATTGTGAAAGTGCCATACAGCAATGTACAATAAAAAAGTGTCCTTGGACACATACCTCCCAACCTCTTAGAGCAAGAGGTTTGGACAAAACCATTAGTAAAATTGGAACAAAAGGCCAAGAAATAGGGACAGTTTTAAATATTGCTATTACAAACTTAGAAAGTTGATAGAATGACAGGTTTTGCATTAGCATGGATATCCTGAAGAATATGTCGCCCAAAAATCAAATGCCTGCCATTATTTTCTAACTGCAATCTGAAACTGAAGTAATGTCATGAAGGGGCTGTGTTACAGTATCCATAACACACTCCCGGGATTGTGAAGGTGCTGTATGGCAGTAAAACAATAAAGAAAGTGTCCTCAGACAATTAATTCATCATCGAAGTGTGATGTTTCAGTTAAAATTAATGGATTTTTTTTAATTTATTTTTATGTAATGTTTAAGTGTAGCTGAGCAGATTTGCATGGCATGGCTCTTTGCTCAGCAGTGCTTAAATGTAATGAAGAACTATATAGAAATATATAGCTGAAATATTCACAGCCCAGTTAGCTGAGTGGTTAGAATCACAGCTTCACATATAGTAGGTGCGTGGACTGAATACCAAGACAGGTCGCTCAGCTTTATTTAATGATGTCATAATTAATATTTGTTAACCAGGGTAGTGTAGCTGCTCTAAAATCCCAGTGTCAATGGAGATTTGGGGTGAAACCTCTCATTTAAACACGTGTCCCATACAGTACAGTCACACCCCAAGGTAATGTAGTGAAAGCACATAGGGGGAAGTCATGTAAAGGAAAATATAAATGGGTGAGAGGGTGGGAGGGTGGCCTAATGGTTAAGGTGTTTGCCTTACAAATACAAGGTGCAGGGTTTGAGTCTCACAAGGGATAATTGGCTAAGCTTAAAATGGCTCACAAGGGCAGTTAGCTTAATACTAATCTATGAACCTCTATGAACACTTAATAATAATGTATCAGTAATGAGTAATTAATAGCCAATTCCTATTTTTTTTAGAATGAAGAACCTTGTTTGCCTTTAGCTCAGTTTTGGTAAGTAGTGCTAAGCCAAGCTAAGCAGTGGTTAAACAGGACTTGTCTGAGCAATACTTAGCAATGCTTAGCTCTGCTTAACTGGTTTGAGCATTCCTAAGAAGTCCCATTCTAAGCAGTATTCAGCTCAGCTAAGCGGATTTGCACACTGCTAACCACTGCTCAGCATTTGTCACTTTAAGCACTGCTCAACTCAGCAAAGTGGGTTTGTGCACTGCTGAGCTTTGCTCAGCATTTTTGAAAATAGTCCAATGATGGCAAAGGGCAGGAATATGGCCTTATTTAAACTGCACAGGTGGGAATGCAGGAAGAAACTGTTAGAGTTTGATCCCTGTAGGAGCTATGGCAGGTGCTGGAGAAAGAGAGAGATTTTGGGCGCAGCTCTGGGGTAGTTTGGAGTCCAGGGTCATGGCTGGGCTCCTTGTAAAGAACCATGACATCAGACTATTGCAGAGCCTGTACAATTGCTCAGAATACAAGTCTGATGCCTGGGACCATCTGGCATTTGAGCTCACCAATGCCACTAGCATCCCCTGCACTGGTAAGCAGGTCTGTCATCATTATGATGACCTGAAATGGAGGAAGGGAGAGCTTTTGGCCCAAAGGATCCAAAATGTTCAGGACAGAAATGCTCCAGAAGTTTGTAAGTATAGCAACTGGTTGTTGTTCTTCTTTTAGCTTTTCCCAGTTAGGGGTCACCACAGTGGAACTCCAGTCCGCTATTGATTGGCAGTATATTTTTATGGTGCCGAGGTGCCAGCTCAACACTCAACCTTCAATGAAGGCATGCCCATTCACGCATGTCTTTTGAAGGCCACTCGACCATGGGGAGGACATGCAGACTCCACACTGAAGGCACTGCAGCCGAGAATTAAATGGGAAAACCTCTTGCTGTGAGGCAACAATGCTACCGCTGCATCACTGTGGCTTCTAAGTATAGCAACTGGTGATTTATCAAATTATAGTATGAATATCTGATACACAGGTATGCATAATGGTGTGTTTTCTCCCCACAGCTGCAGAGGAGAGGGCTCATAATGTGGACGCCCATGGAGGATGACTGCAGAGGCTGCGCTGACAGTGTGGTAAGTATAGATATATCTTGCAGCATAAATATATATATATATATATATATATATATATATATATTCCAATAAATAAGAAAGTGCAATTGTTTACTGCCATTAAGTATAGTGTGTTCTGAGTGTACTGAATAAATGTGTTGTTAAACAAACATTCAGAAACGTAAATAATGCCATGTACTGTGTAATACAGATGAACGCAGCAAACAAGCTACAATTGATGAAAGGAAGCCAGTACTGTAGTAATACTGTGTAGGAATGAATCTGTTAATAAGCTATATTCTGCTTGCTACTGTGAAAGTAATAACTGACATACATTCTTCATCTACAGGATATGCAGTACCACTGCATGTAGAAGTTAAAATGCAATAAACCACATTGTCATGTTACCCACAATAAAGTTTATTTTGAAAAACTGTTATGTTTAATCTGGTCTCTTGTTGAAGAAATGCAAATGTACAGGTGCTACACAGCAAATATGGCTATGAGAGCATTAATCCAGTGCAGTGTGTCTGCTAGGCTGCTGTTATGGCAAACTGTAGATGTGGAGCTGTAAAACAAGATACAATGAAAAGTGATATATGCACTAAGATTTGAACCTTAAATAGTAATGTGTAATGTATTATAGTGTGTTCCCTGTAGCATTGTCCTGTGTTAACCTTTGCATTTCAGCTACATGTATTTCTGAATGTAGGTATGCGGATGCAGAAAAGTATGAGACTGTAATAGGTGGAGACTGTAAATATATAATGATGTGCAAATGTGTATGGGTCAGGTATGCAACCCAGCAGCCTGTTGTGGTCTGTACAGATCACACATAATCACATCCACTAGGGGTTAAATGTGTACACCTGCATTCAAAGTATTAATACACAGTACACTATCATACATGAATCTTAGGCATGTATGTGCAACTGTCACTACAGTCTTCTGTGACACTCCACATATATTACAAGGTCAGAGTGTGTAACCAAGTGAGATTTAGGCACAAATCAGTGAAGCAGCAGACTGCAGTGTCCCAGTAGCTCAGTGTGATAAGAAATAGATATGACGTTTAGTTTTACAAACACAGACCATGGTTTGAATCCCAGGACTGGTACTAAGATGTGTTTATAGTTACACACATGTAATCCTGACTATTTGTAGAAACATTCAGGTAGTGTTAACAGATATTTTCTCCACAGGGCTGAAAGGTAAAGAAATGTTTGTATTAGCTGTATGAAAGGTATAGTAATAAACTGTGTACAAATGTTCCAGTGCCCAGCCCATTTCCCACAGATGACAGCAGGATAGATATATACACTATGCATTCTTCTGGATACATGTCTGTCAAGTATCACGTTGTCATAGCTGGTGATCACTGTTGCCAATAACCTTGCACACAGATAAAAATCCAGTAGAAGTATGACATTAGCACAGTCACACAACATCAGTGCAGGGTACACCTTGTAGTCATATATGTAACCATGACATGTATGAGTTCCGTCTACTCATGTAACTAGAGTTGTCACAGCCTGCCCCATAGCATTCCTGGTCAACAGATTAACAGGTGCATATCTGCTACAGTAGCTATAGGCCTCAGGTAGATGTAAAGGGATGGCAGACCTGTACAGTATTGAGCAGTACTGTTGTGAAAAATATAAGCCTATTCAGTTGTTAATTGCCTGTTTTTCTCTCCCCCACCCCTTATCTGCATCAGTAATTATTATTCATATACTACGGGTATGTTGTTCTCAAAACCTAATGTTGGGACTTGTGTTCTATTTAATATATTTAAATGGTTGCAAGCTAACATACCTTGTTCAAATTCCATTGTTGGTGGCCTGTTGCCATAAATGGAACTGACATGCTGTTACAATACTGACTGTTATTCTCTTTATGCATGTGTTCTGTTTGCCATGCAATTTTTTTTTCAATTCTATTGTTCTGGATTAATTGGAATACCCACACATGCTGTTATAGCTAACATTGAAATGTTTTGTTCATGACTAACCAAAACATTTTGTCAAACCTCAACACCATAGCATGTTTGGGAAGGCAGATCCCAGTGGATCCACATGCCCTGACTCATCTGGCCGCGGCACCGGGCCCCAGCATGTCTGGGACCCAACCTTTGGCTACCTTCTCTGCTGGTCCTGCACCACTCTCAGGTGGAACCACCTCAGGGGACGAGGCTCATACCACCCTTGGGGGTGGGCACGGAGAGGACACTGTTACTCGACACCAGTTCCGAGGTATGGTGCACAGGGTCATCCAGCATGATTTTGATGACCGCCTGCATCAGATCAAGGGCAGACTGGAGCACCTTAATGGGCATGCTGGCCCTGTCATCCATCCCCCAGCACAGCCACCTTCAGGGCCGTGAAGGGGCAGTGGTGACTGCCCATGTGTGATCCCTCAGTCCCAAACTTTTCCATTTGGAGGCACGTGGTCTTCCGATTCCCAACCACCCTCCCCGTCCAAGGTGCTTACCCCCCCATGTGTCATACACCACCCATGTCTGCTGTCTTCTCTGTCTTGTCTGTCTGCAAAAGCAACCTTTCCTACCCAATTTATCTCCCCAAACTTACCTACAACCTTTTCCCAACATCCCACTCTCATCTTAAAAAAAAACAAAACAAAAGGGGCATCTGTCCCCACAAAAAAATCACATCCCATACATAGCTCTCTATTTTGCCCCCACGTACACTGACATTAATCAATTTACCCATGAATTACTCAACAAATGTATGTCACCCACACCCCTTCCTGTGGGGTGTGAGGCTCTAAATTCCAAATTGTCCACATTAGTCACAGCTGTTGTTGCGCAAGAAATGAAGAGCTATGGTCCTTTCCTACTCCCGTCCTGCACATCCTTAGCGGCCTTTCATAATGTTTTTCTCCCTCCTTGACCCCATTTCACCACTTTCCTATCACCCCTTTTTTCTTTTCCTTTTTGAAATTAGTGCAGGTTTAAGCAGGCTTAAGTGCCGCTAAGCAAAGCTAGGGGAACCTAAGAATCTCTTGGCATCACTTAGCATCATGCAAAACCACACAAATCTGCTTAAAACTGCTTTAATCACTCTATCTCATAGGACTCTGTGCAGTAAAATCACAGCAAAGTACACCAAATGACCTGTGAGAATTGCTTCTGCTTTTGTAAATATATCATGCATTATGGTCATTTAACATTAGAGAAAAAAGTCACCACTGCAAAGTCTCAAACCCAGGACCATGTGCACCAGAGTCAAAACAACGTGCTACTATGCCAAATCAATTGTGGTAGTTAGTCATGCTTTTTCAAAGATATCATTCATAAGAGCCATTGAACATTAGGGAAAAGAAATATCATAGCCAATTCATGAACCAAGGACCTTAGGCACTAGAGTCAGTGCAGCACATCACTTAGTCAAACCAGCTCTGAAGAGTTAGCAATGCTTTTGTAAAGATATCATGCATTACAGTCATGTAACAGGAAAAAAAGACAAACATACAGATTTTTGAACCCAGCACCTTCTGAACTAGAGGCACAACAACAACACACCACTACACCAAGCAGCTGTAGGGAGTTACTGATGCTTTTGTAAAGATATCAGGCACTACAGGGATGTGACTTTAAGGAAAAAAAGACATTGCTGCCAATGTTTGGGCCCAGAACCCTCTGAACTACAATGAGCAGGACATACCAGCACACCAACTGATCTCTAGAGTACAGCAACACTTTTTACAACCATATCCTAATTGCCAGTCACACAGTACTCCTACATATAATGGCCCAAATCACACTGTACTTGGGCCTCTGATGCAGACACAGAATGAGTACACAGACAAATAAATGCTGCTAGATGTACAGGAGGCCTACAATATCAGGTAGAACTGACAACTGCACAGACTGTTGCTGAATAGCCACAGCTGTGCCCCCTATTTATGGCAGAGTTGTCATAAAGCCTACCATGTGTGCCCACAATCTGGCAAGGCAGTGGAGATTGGGGTTACAAAACCATGACAGCTCTTTGTAAACGTCATACCCATCGGAACACACATGTTCATGCACATCCTGTGTTACACAGTGCATGCATGTGCATATGTCTTACAAATACACATGGCTGATTAATAGCTCAGTAGCTCTATCTGTAACATTTCTAGCATCTGTCACATTTAGACACCCACAATCCTGTCACACAGCCCAGTCTTTGGCATGATAACTACAGGCATGTCAATACTACTTAGGAGTAATTGAGCCCTGCAATGTCCTGCAAAACTGATTGCTCCTACTGCAGTCACTGCCACCCACAGTAGCACTTTTTGAAGGGCTACAGGGTGGGACACATCTCATAATTATGGATATGTGTAGTAAATGTTGACTACCACTCTCTGGGTGGCATTATTATGCAACATATGCACCACAGGCATATGCCTCACCTGGACTGTTGTGGGTACCCTCAACCAGGCCATGCTGGGACACAGCAGCTGACACTGCACCCTCACTAACAGTAACAGCGTGCTCTCCCACAATGTCTTCACAATCCCTAGTCTGACTCATGGCCAGAATGCAGCAGCTGTGGTCTGTTACATATGCAGCAGTATGTCCAGCTACCTGCTACAGACCTGACCTTGCTCACAAACACCTACAGCAGGGCATCCACATGACAGCCAAATATAAAGGTTTGGAGGAGGATGCTGAGGTTTTAAGGGACATGTGTCACAGTCTCTCCCTACAAACATACCAAGCTGATGGACTAGCATCAACTGTAGCAACATGCATAGTCAGATAGAAAAGGATGTATGACACTCACATCTGCCTGTCTTCTCACTCACCCAACACACATTTACACAGTACACTGCTACAGAATTTGGAAGTCTGTTAACAATGGCCAGATATAGCATGCAAACCTGTGTATATAACACATCCATCCAAATAGTGGACAGCATTTCCACCTACCCTCTGTGAAGCTGTTGCTCCCACACCTCAATAATGTCCTTCCCACAGGCCAGGAAAAGGGCCAAGGCCCACATAAACGCCTTAATTATAGCACGGTGTTGCCATACCATTGGCTACTGGAAAGGCAACCCAGCTACTCTGGATGCAATTAGCAAATGGGAGCAACAGATCAGTGCATAGGCCATCACCTGTTCATGAGCATTACCTACAAAAGGCAAGGTGCTGCCTATGGTAAACAGGTCTGACACATTCTTCATGAAGACAGACTGCATTTTTTTTACTACACTACCAGTGGAGTTCTTCTGACAAAGGACTACAGCACTATACCAGGTATGTCATACAGTTAAGCATGTAATGGAATGCACATGGGGGGATGCAGTCATGAGAAATAGGAATTTAAACAGTAGTGACACTAGCAGCCCAGCTAACTGGTATTTTCTAAACAATGATATGTCATTGGTGAAACTGAGTGTGACTCATATGCTTGTCCTACAAATCTAAGAGAATATATGTTATGTAGATATTAAATACTGGTACAGAAGTGTGTGTGTTGAACTGCATGTTATGTACTGAGCTCATACCTCTCAACTGTCCACATTTTTGCAGAATGTGCACATGTTTGCCTCATATCTTTAGTCAGTATCTCAGACATTTGTGTTTTTCCTGGCAAATCATTAAAGACTGAAGTCATGGAATAATAGCACACATTTGAATGGCATATGTCATATCCTTCAGGAAAGTCATGCAAATGGCAAAACCTGTTATTGAATAAGATGTCTAAGTTTGTAAAAGTGTCACTATTTCTGGCCCTTTGTCACACTTTATTTGTGCCTTTGTCCACTTGTCTTGCTCTAAGAGGTTGAGAGGCATGACTGAGCTTCAAGAATGTAACCACAGTGTACCGTACTTGAGAATAACAGAAATGTATATAAATTATTACCTGTGCAAGTGTATGTATTAATAGTAGAAGGTGGAAGTCTTGAACATACAGAGATAACTTGCAAAATGCCAAGAAAATAAGCTGTAGTTGTTTTACGAATGTATTATCTGAGTTTCAATGCAGTAAGCAGGTATACATGTCTACAGCTACAGGTTTTTGTATTGTCTTGAAAAATAATTGCTATTTTGAAAATGTGAGAGTTTTTAACTGTATTATGAATTCCACTTCTATTCAACATATGAGAGATGGGTACTTTTGATGCAGAGATGTGTAAATGTATGTTACTTGCTGTTAGCCTGGGAACTGAAGGCAGCTGACAAAGAGTGATGTAATCTGAGCTAACCCAGCAGTAATGTTGATTATTGACTCCAGACCTGTCTCAGAGAAAGACCTTTACAGTTCGTATGTGTCTTTGTGTCTGACATCCACCCATCTGCATTTGCCTTGCTAATAGTAAGGAAATAGGAAAAAATGATTTAGTGTACATATATGCGAATATCGTAAAGATTACTTTGATGGTTTCTGTATTTATTTGAGACTGTCATGCAATGTTGTCTAAAATATTTCCTGTGATTCTGAACCCTGTAGTTACTTTATTGATTGAGTATCGTCTTGCTCCTTTATTAGTTATTATTAAATATAGCTAAACATTGAAATTGTAGCTGGCCTGTTTAGAGATAAGTAAGCTGTTCGAGTACTTGCATATCTGTTTGGTGACAATGTATAGCCCACTGCAATAGCCTTGCTCTTCGGGGTCTATATTAGGACACCGAACATTCAAAATGTCACATGTTCTAATATCGAACCCTATCAATTGAAAATTCAAAACATCGAACATTCAGAACAGCAAATTTTTTCCTAGGGAAAATATTTGCTATTCCAAAACACATACACACAACACAAACACACAAAACAAACAGCAATTCACACACATACACCTAAATTCTTACACTTAACCCTACACTATTCATATACCATTAACTATCCACTTACCTTAACCCACACCCTAACCCTAAGGTCCGTCACTATCACACAGTCACCTTACCCGCGCCTTAACCCTAACTCACCTACGCCACCCTAACCATCACATCCACACAATCGCACATTTACTTGACATGCGCCCTACCCCTAACTCACCTAACCCGCCCTAACCCTCACATCCACACAATCGCACACTTACCTGAATCCGACCCGTAACTTTCCACCAGAGCGCTGAAAATACCAAAGCAACAGAAACGGACAAATTCATTCTTTCCCTAGGAAAAAATTCGGTTTTCTGTTTCTTCAATATTTTCAGCGTTAGCTGAAAACGGGTCGATATTAGAACATTCGACATTTTGAATGTTCGGTATTCTAATATAGACCCACTCTTCGCCACACTAACCTTACAGTAGCTGATAAAGAGCTGGATTGTGGCAGTCATAACTATCTTTTAGTCTGGGCAGAAGGGGCAATAGCTAGTAAAGCTGTGCCAGCCTTTTCCAGGAGTGTGTGTGTGTGTGTGTGTGTGTGTGTGTGTGTGTGTGTGTGTGTGTGTGTGTGTGTGTGTGTGTGTGTGTGTGTGTGTGTGTGTGTGTGTGTGTGTGTGTGTGTGTGTGCATGATTTATAAATCAAATCCAAAGTGTGTGTGTGTCAGCTACTTGAACAGGGACATGAAGCCCTGATCGGGCAGAGAGGGTGATAGAGGTTTTGGCTTGACCTCTCTGCTGAGATGTTAACCGTATAGCTGTGCCAATGGAGAGTCTTAATGGGGATCTGGAGAGACAGGGAGAAACCAGGTCCAGACTGACTGTGATCTCTGTGTACTCTGAAGGGTAAATGCACCTTACTGTGTGTCTACTTGTCATCCTCCCATTGTATACATTCCTCACTGGTGCTAGTGGTGAGGATTGAGGCTCCCTGATTACTGGGCCATGCAAGGGCATCACACTGACAGTACATACTGGTGAATACAGCTTGCAAATCACATCATGTACTGTCATTGAGCCCCTTCCAGTCTGCCAATGTCATACAGCATTATTTCACAGATTGTCCAGGTCTGCCTGACTATTTCTGATGTACTCTGGCTAAGTCATTGTGTACTCGACACCTGTATATAATTGCCTGACACCCATGGTTAGCATGGGCCCCTGCAGCAGGGCAGCAGGTTAAAGGTAGTAGTAGTGAGGGGATGCTGGCTCTGGCTCAAGCAGCAGTGTGTACATACTGAGTATACAGTGTAAGGGAATGGCTATGGTAAGAAATATCCATGTACCATTAGTGTGTCCCCAGGGGACTGGCATGTCACAGACACATTCCACAATCTCTGTGGACAGCCATCATGTATTGTCCAATTGGTGTGTGGAAATACACAATTGTCTGGTGGGGGGGGGTCTACATCTATCAGGCACATGTACCCATTCTGCAAACATCTGGGTACTGCAGATGTCAGACACTTATGAGGAGGTCACCCTACATCACATATGCACTGCTGTCTGTTATTGTGTACCTCAAATGTTCCTGGAATGTCCACATGCACCTGTAGTAGCACTCACCTATTTGTGAGATCTAGGCTGGATGACATGGTACTGTAAGGGTGCCCATAGGGGACACCCAGCAGTCGATGGCAGTGATGTGTGTGGACACATAACAACACAGTCTGTCACAGCAGTCAGGTCATTTCTGGTAGTCCTGGTACCATCTCAGGTTACTAGGCTATGGGCCCTGAGCAGACATATGCCTAGGTCACATGTTAGCCCATGTGTATGTAAGACAGCAGCTGATGTCCCCATCTAACAGGGACACAGGTGGTATCCCAAGGCTGTATCTTCTTTTAACCATCCAGTTGACCAAGTTACACCTGCAAAGGTTTAGGTAGCTACCCTGCCTGATGTGGACAGGGAGCCCATTCCACCGCAGGATGCTTGTGTGTGACACACATGTGAGCTGTCTACAAGGCCAATCCAGGTCACTCACCAGGTTGAGTGTGTGTGTGTGTGTGTGTGTGTGTGTGTGTGTGTGTGTGTGTGTGTGTGTGTGTGTGTGTGTGTGTGTGTGTTTGTGTGTGTGTTAACACAGTGGAGCATGGCTTGCACTTGTGCAGCAGTGCCAGCAATGTGGTGTCCGTGATTGCCTTGCATGCCACAGTGCCATCACTCCTGAGAAGGAGTATGCATGACACTGGGTAGAGGGTTGGCCTTATAGCCTATAGATGTACAGTAGATGTTTGATGGCCTGATATTGCTGGGAACCTCTGTGATGTCCCAGCTACTGCATGTGCTGTCTGATGTGAATGATGAGTGGAGGATTATGTACATTAATGGTCCTCATTGGGGGGAACATGAAACATCTGGATCAAGAGAGCAACACATGCTGTAATGCCAGTATGTTGACAATATCTACACACATACTGTGCTGATAGATGGCAGTGTTATGATGTGGGTGTTATTGGTGGATAGTGCTAGCAAACATGGATGTGCAGGTTCTGTACATAATGGTGGCCAATGTATGTGGTCCTGTGATGTGTTCCCCTCTTCATGTTTTTCTGGTGGGAAGTACTGCATATGGCACCCGGCCTTTTCAGAAGCTGAGACTGTGGCAATCATTGATGCCCTCAGACTCCATCACAGGGTACTGTTGGGAAGGAGCAGGCAAAACCTGCAGGAACACACTGCCCTGTTTGTGGAACTGGTAGCACCTGTCAACAATGTGGGCTACCGTGACAGGACCTACAAACATGTCTGACACTGCGCCATAAACTTCATACATAATGCATGGCAAAGGGCTGCAGCTGTGGCCAGGGACCATGCTGGCACAGGTGGAGGGACTACTATGCAAGCACCATTCACAGCCACAGAGGAGTTCCTTGCAAACCTTGGTGCAGCCACCGTATCCCAGGAAACAATCACAACATATGTAGTGGAGGTGGGTGGCACAGAGTCAACAGCTGAGGATCATCCAGATATGACCCCAGTGGACATCACTTCAATACTGTAGCATTCATAGTGGCCGCCTTTGAATAACTGGGTGCATATGTTAGGTCAAACTACATTTGTGGGTGGGGTTTTGTAATGCACACAGGTGCGCACCTATTTTGAATGTCAGCAAATTGGGTAGTATCACAGCTTGTAGTGTACATGTTCCAAAATGCACATGTTATCCTGTACCAATGCCACATGTGTGTGTGCCAATACCCCTACCCCACAACTACATAGGTCCCTCTGGTGTGGCTGGGGAACAGCTACCTGAAGCCATGAGTGTGGAACTGTTTTGTAGTGGATCACCAATACCCTAGGCATATTAATGGCAGACAGTTTTCCATGAACACAACTGTTATACTTAGCCATATTGCAATATGTGCATGTTCACTTGTGGTGGGGTTAACTGTGGTGCATCACATTGGTCATCACAGGAGCCTTTTTGCAGGAGCTGTAACATATTGGCATGTACATTTGTATAGGTGTAGCCACTGTGCTATACAGGGGTACATTAGTATTGTTTATACGAGTGCACTGTATATTAGGTGAAGGTGCATCACATAGTCCCCACTCCTTAGGTATCTCACAGGTGTATAGTAGTAGCAACATTAATTGGAAGTAGCTGCACTGCATGCTGTTGAGGGCCTGTGCAAAGTGTGTCTGTTGTGGTCTGATTGTGTGTCGTGCATGTCATCATTCAGAAAGTGTGGTCTGTATAATGCCTTTGTGCCACTTCACGTGTGTGTGTGTGTGTGTGTGTGTGTGTGTGTATGTGTGTGTGTGTGTGTGTGTGTGTGTGTGTGTGTGTGTGTGTGTGTGTGTGTGTGTGTATCAGCAGAGATTATAGTGCAGGTAGTAATTTACATTTGTTGTCTTCCCCTCACAGGTGAACATGGGGTTGGGAGTCTCTCCCCCTCACACCCTGATGTAAGTGCCTTATTAGACTCTGATGATGATGGTGGTCATAGTGAGGCACAGGTGGAGTTGGGGGCTGAATCTGTACCATTGGTTGACATCCCACTTCCAAACACAATGTTCCCACACACAGTCAGTATGCCCACACATACCCAGTCCCCAGCAGCAACAGATATTAAACAGTTGGAGGGTGGTAGCATCAAACAGGTTAGTGTGGTGACTATGGCATGTGTGGCTGTTGACCGTAGCCATAGCCAGAGAGCTGGCCAGGTCCCACATAGGCAGATTGACAGGGGTGCTCAAAGGAGGACTGCTGTCCATCCAGCCCCTGTCAGAGGTGTCACAGCAGTTGTCACCCAATGCATGTTTCAGTCTGTCATGGAGGTACAGGCACATTGTGAACGGTACACCAGATGGATACTGAGGGTCATGGATGCAACACTTCCTGCCATGCACGATGACCTCCATGGCATTGGTGATGCTGTGACGGTAGGTTGACACATTGTCAGTGCTCAACTGTGCAATGTCTGTGCTTGAGCATGTGGTGGGAGTGGGTAGTCGGACACGTGGACGTAGGTCAGCAACAACATCAGCTGAGAGCCCATGTGGCCGTACACATTCACACACCTGTAGTAGCAGTACTACCAGCACTACTGAAGGGAGGGTGCTGTCCACACCACAGCATAGCAGGCCATGGGCACGTGGTCCTGGCCAGGCCTGTGAGGGACATGGATCCAGCAGACAGCAGTCACTATAAGGGAGTAGTACTGCATCTGGCCTTGGGCCTGGTGGTGCCAGTGACACTCCTGGCAGAACCAGTTCCCATGTCCATGGCCAGAGACAGTGAACTGTATATCCTGCCATGTACAGTCCACGTTTGTCCAACATACCCCCATGTAGGGCTACCACATGGCTTAAGTGTGTGCATACACACACTCAGTCATCACTATCACATGCAGGTCACCACCAGACACACACAGCTCTTCTCCATGGCCCAGTTAAACACCACCCCTCCAGACACATACACACACATGATGTCAACTGTATGTCCCAGCCTAGGCTTTTGCCAACCCCACACTACACCATGTGCATGTGATGAGTGATGATACCTGTGCGACATCCCTATGATCCATACTATTTATGCAGTGACAGGGTGAATATAGTACAGGTAATGCCATTGTGTAGTCTAGCAATGTTATGCTGTGTAAGGTGCTGTCTGCTGGCAATTGTCATGGGTACACATCTCAGTGTATGTACCTCTCTGCCATGAAGCATTATTGCTGTTAGTACTGTTGTCTCACATACCTTATTCTGTTTCTGTTCCAGGTGTCTGTGTGTGTACAGCCCGGGGAGCTGCTAACATTACTGAAGCCGAGTATGGTGGAGTGGAAACACAGTGATCATTTTATACCCTAGGTACAGCTGTATATGTGCATGTTTACCTAGGTGCATATGCATGCAACAGTGTGTGAGGGACAATGGGGGCAGACAGTTATTACCTTGCATGTATACCCCTTAACACAGCCATCTAGCCTTCATACATGTTACCTGGGTGTTCTGTAGGACCACAGGTTCATAGATACAGAGGAAGTTACTAGAATACTGGCCCTGGATCCCTCACAAGCCTAGCCATTACTTTATCCCCAACAAAATCATCAACCAGCACGTTTCCCCTGCCATTGCTGGACACAGGTTGAACCCCAGGGACAGATGTATTTTTTTCCCATCCACTCACCCTTGATGCAGTTAATGAAGGTATGCATGGTACTGTGTTTGACATGTTTGGGGAGTGTAGTCCTGACACAGGGCAGCCTCTGGTAATCAAACCCGACTCTCCAGCATGTGTTTCTGCTATGTCATATGCGAGTCAGGCCCTTCATGCCAGTAATGCTCACAGAGTTGTACTGTCGTACATGGGGCAGCTGTTGAAGGGCTGAGCACAACATTGACATCTTGGCATGCTGCAGACACCTGCGGGCAACCTGACTGGTAACCAGTGGTGCAGTACTGATTACAGGCTGTCTGTGAGGAACAGGCGTTGAGGGCAATGGCTGACCTTTGTGGGTGTTAACATAGCCTTTACAGTTTATGCAGATGTCTGCATAGGTGCATAGCAGACTGGACATGCTGCTAATGTATTGTTGTACTGACTGAGGACTATTCAGAGGTAATGTCCACCTTTGTCTGGATAAGGTCCCTTTACCTTTGTGATAAACTGCATAGAGTCTTCTTCAGTTACGTCAGGAACCTCTGTGGCAAAGCGCAAGTTTGTTCCAAATTAGTCCTTAACTGTATCACATACACTGATCCTGTTGACTTAGCCAACCTACTAGCAGATAGGTTCAGTACAAACTCCCCCCCCCTTCCCCCCAAGGCCCTTTCGATAGCCTTGATATCTGTCCTGCACCTCACATCTCTGTGGATCAAGTGTTGCAGGCCCTATCCAAGGCAAAAAACACAGCTTCCATGGGACCTGATAGTATCGCAGGATGTATTCTACACCATCTCCAGCAAGAACTGGCTTCGCCACTGAGCACCCTATTCAACCACAATCTAAGTACTGGCTTCATTCCAGCAGAGTGGAGAACTGCCATTGTCATCCCCTTGCACAAAGGTGGTGCCACTACTGACCTTGGAAACTATCACCCCATTAGCTTGATAAGTCTGATCTGTAAAGCCACGGAGTATATTATTATGGATCTCATAAACAAGGACATAGGTAATCTCCAAGTACTTGACCCCACTCAGTTTGGACTTGTCAAGGGCAGATCTTGCCTGTTGAATTTGGTCAACTTCTTTGAAATTCTCACCAAAGCTCTGGATGAGGGAAAGTCAGTACACGCAGCTTACCTTGACTTGGCCAAGGCCTTTGACACACTCCCCCACTTGGGCATCATTAAAAAACTAACCCAACTTGGCATAAATCCCTATCTCATCAGGTGGGTGGCCAACTGGCTCACCGACAGGACCCTCAAAGTCAAAATAGACACCTCCACCTACGATAGCAGACTTGTTACTAGTGGAGTTCCCCAGGGATTTTTCCTGGGACTCCTACTGTTTGGTATCTATTTCTCAGAGATACAGGCAAAGATGAAATGTCTATGGCTGACCAAGTTTGCGGATGACTGTAAGTTGGGTGCTGTCACTGACTCTCAAAATTATGTTAACATACTGCAAGAGGATCTCACAGCAACTAATGACTGGTGCCAAAGTCATGGCCTCGAGCTAAATGCCAAAAAATGTATCATCATACCATTTGGCAAATACATGACCCCTACTGATTACCACATCAATGGCAACCTCCTAAGCATACAACCTGTGGTGAGAGACCTGGGCACTCAGGTTGATAAAAACCTCACATTCAACCATCATGTAGCGTACAGTGGTCAGAAAAGCCTTTTACTTGGTTCATCTCATAAGTAAAGGGATTGCATTCAGAGAAAAGGAGGTTATTACCTCTCTGTACTCCTCCCTCATTAGACCAATAATTGAGTATAATGCCCCACTTGGGATGTACCTCTCCAAACATTTGCACCAACTAGAAAGGCCACTGAAATACCTCACAAAGAGAATCCATGGCCTCCAACACCTGTCCTATGTGGACAAGGTCAAATCACTCTACTCTGTATCATACAGATTGCTCAGGGGTGATTTGTGTCTCGCCTGCAAGGCAATCTTGGACCCTGCTCTACAACAGATGCTCCATATCTCTAAATCTAACTCTTCATGCACTACCTGCTCAAAAGGCCTGAACCTAATATGTGACCTTAACAAAACCTGCTGGAGGGACAGGGTTGTCTCTCAGATACTGCCCCATCTCTGGAATAGATTTTCCATGCATGTCAAACAGAGCACCTCACTGACCCTTTTCAAGCACAACCTTGATTAGTGGATGGGAAACTACAAATTTGTCCCAGGGGTTCCACCTGTGTCCCTCATTGACAGGGGCAACAGGTGCTGACTGAGGTTTCTTTTGGGGGATTACTGTTTGGCTAGGCTTGTAAGGGACCAGGGGCCATTAGCCTAGTAACCTCCTATGATCCTATGAAGCAATTCCTGACCACTGCCACTACTTGTTGCCTGCATGCAACATTGTTGCCATCTTGAGTATCCAAGTCTGTCATCGCAGTCTGTGTAATTATTGGGTTGGTGTTGATGTGGGAAATACTGGGGACATGTCCTTGCCGTATGGCATGCTGACACTGTTGTCCTCATTCAGCTTGAGTCTAGAACCTTGACACCATTCCATACCAACTAAATGGCCCAATTGCAGTGTGTTAACAGCAGTTTATGACTCAATGACAGACTGTACAGTTGACACAGCTTTAGGCAGTACCTACATATGTGGGTGGTGGCAGTTAGCATTCATGCCTATATACATGTGGGTTATTGGGGGTAGTAGGTAGTCACAGAGCCTTCATATGTCTACATATTCACACACATATGCTACACAGATTATCAAATGTGGACTGTGGGACATGTCTTGTAGTAACGTGACAGCTGGCAGGACATACCATACCCACGGCAAGTGCAACATATAGGACTTCCTTTGGTTTGCTACTATGACACCTTATTTGTGTGACATTACCTTAGCTTATGCTATTTGTCATAACATTAAGGTGCTTCTGATGTGCAATAACTCCTCTATGCAATCAGTAGACAACTGTATGACATGTTTGTTGCCCTACACTCTCGGGACCTCTTTATTGTTTCAGTTGTTGTCACAAGTCACACCTTAGCAAACATGGACTGCAACCTGCAGGGTTGTACAGATGGTGGCCATACCTAGAACCTCTGCATATGCCTGCAGATTGTCCTGATGTTTGACAAATATTTTCTTTCCATCTGTCATAATATTATAGTTTTCTGGCAAACTGTTGGGAAATCTTGACAGACTAAAATTACAGAGTAATGATGGATATTGTCATGTAACAACACATACCCTTTGGAAAGTGCATTCAGATGCACAGCCTGTTCTGGTATCTACTTTCCATGCATGTCACAGCGATATGTGATGGTTGTGCTCAATGTTAGGTCTTTGCCTCACTTTTTCATATGTCTTTAACCAGATGTCTTTCTGTGAGTGGTTGAGAGGCATGCTCTGTAGCCATAACACAGTTAGACAGCTGCAAGGGGATATACATATATACACACACACAAACACACGCACTCACACACACACACACACACACACACACACACACACACACACACACACACACACAAAGACGGGTGATGTCAGATTACCCCCACCTCACTACTATTGCACAATAGAGCTCGCCTTCATACTGGCACATCCCACTGGTTACAACTGGTGTGCAACTGTTTGCAGCAGGACATCACTTTATGCCTTTCAGGGTGTCTCTCTCTCTCTCTCTCTCTCTCTATGACTCTCTCTCTATCTGTGCCCCCCCCTCTCTCTCTCTTTCTCCCTCTCTCTGTCATTGTCTGTCTCTCTCTCTCCCTGTCTCTGCTTGTGTATGATTCATATGTTCATATGTTCATAGGTTTATACTAGGCTATCTGCCCTAAGGCATTTATAAGCCTAGCCCAAATTTTTGTGGCTTACGCCACCCCTTATATGAAAAAATACTGTGCCCATTAGTTTGTTGTGCCTCTGTCCAGCAGTGACACAGAGATGATTGTAAACCTCGATCTCCCATCCACAGGTCTAGATTTCTCTTGAACAGAGTCAGCGAGGTGCTCTGCCTCACATGGACCGGGATTTTATTCCACAGCATAGGGAGTCTCTGAGTGATAAATCTATCCCTCCAGCATGTCCTATTTATATCCATGCTAAGGTTTAAGTCGCTTGCTCTAGTGGTTTTGGTGGATTTGGATTTTTTGAGGTGGAGCATGTCCATTAATTCCGGGTTGGACATGGCCTTGTATGTCAGACACATGTCACCTCTGAGCAGGCGGTATGCGACTGAATAGAGCTGGAGTTTCTTCAATCTGGCAACATATGACAGATTTTGGAGTCCCTTTATCCTTTTGGTGAGGAACTTTGGGGTCTCTCCAATTGCTGCAGATGGCGGGTGAGATACATCCCGAATGGGGCATTGTACTCGATCATTGGTCTGATAAGTGAAGAGTACAGGGGAACAATGACCTCACTAGATCTGGATGTGAATCCCTTCATGATCAGGTGGGCAATGTAGAAGGTCTTTCTAACCACTTTAGCAATGTGAGTGTCAAAAGGCCACTGTCAACCTGGGTCCCCAGGTCCCTGATAACCTCTTCTGTGCTTAGTGGATTGCCACCTATATGGTAGCTTGGAAGGGTATGACTATACATTTTTTGGCGTTTAACTTCAGGCCATGGCTCTGGCACCAGCTATCTGTTTCCGTGAGTCCCTTCTGAAGGATATCCGTGTCCAATGCACTTTCCACTTTGGCCCAGTTTGCAGTCGTCTGCAAACTTTGTCAGCCAAAGTCCTCCCATGCTGGCCTGTACTTCTGAGAAGTAGATGCCAAACAATAGGGGGCCAAGGACTGAGCCCTGTGGGACACCACTTGTGACCGGCTTGGAGTCTGACACAGCGCCAGCAACTCTAACCCTGTGGGTTCTGTCCTTAACCCAGTTTGCAACCCATCTTGTGACATATGGGTTTACATTTAAGCTGGTAAGTTTTTCTACAATACCCGAGTGGGGTATTGTGTCGAAAGCCTTGCAAGGTCAAGGTAGGCTGTATGGACTGCCTTTCCCTCATCAATGGCCTTGGTGACTATTTCAAGAAGTCGACCAAGTTCAAAAGGCATGATCTTCCCTTGACAAAGCCAAACTGGGTCGGGTCCAATGTCTGCAAGTCCCTATATCTTTGTTTATGAGCTCCATTATGATCCTCTCCATAGCTTTGCAGACTAGACTTGTTAAGCTTATGGGGCGGTAATTACCAGGGTCCAGAGGCACCGCCTTTGTGGAGCGGGACCACAGTTACACCACTCCTTGGGCACGTATCCTGTGGTAAGGCTGAGATTAAACAGCTGCCTTATGTGCGGGTTAATTCCTCATTTAGCTCGTGTAGCACACAGCTGGGGACACCATCCGTCCCATTGATGCTGTGTTTTTAGCTTTAGAGAGCAGCTTTCACCTGCGCATTTGAGATGTCCGGGAGGCTACACTGCTGGGATAGTTATCTCTCCTTTAGGGAGAGGTGAGTTTGCACTGAACCTGTCTGCCAGTATGTTGGCAATGTCTGTGGGTTCAGTGATTTTTGTATCATTTTGGACTAATTCTGAGCATATCTGGGAGTTTCCACCCAGGTTCCTAACATAGCTGAAAAAGGCCTTATGATTGTCCTTTGAATCCATGGCAATTTTTCTCAAAATTGGCCTTAGTTGATTTTATGAGTGCTCGTATTTTTACTAATACGATCAGGGTGACTTCCCTTTATGGATTTTGTTCTATCATGTAATAGCTTTCTCCTCTTATTGTAAAGTTTGTTAATGGCTGGGGTCCACCAGACTGGACGTTTGCCCTTTGTGGAAAGAGTCTTGGTTTTATTTGGGATTGCCTGATCCATGCAGTCCTGGAGGTGTTCATAGAAGGCATTTGTAAGGGCTTCCGCAGCTTGGGTTGTGGTTTCCTCTGGCTCAGGGGCCTTGAAGGATACTACACCAGTCTTGAGTAGTGTGAAGTTTGCTTTAGAAGTTCTTCACTATGGTCTTTTGTTTGGGGTGGGGGGATGTGGATTTCCAGTGAGATTAGTTTATGATCAGATCTCACCAATGAGGATATACTTCGTGTGGAGCATTTTGTCCCCATGTTTGTGACAATGAGATCTAGTATATTTTCTCTCGTGGGAACAGTGACTAGCTGTTCCATGGCATTTGAATTTATGAACTCCAGGAACCATTGGGCTAGAAAGTTAGGGCTTGAGTAATGTTCCCAGTCTATATTCAGGTAGTTGAAGTCACCCAATATGATGGTGTTTGGAGATACATTTATACCCTCCAGTGTCTTCAGGAAGGCTGTGTGGGGTTCCTGAGTTTGAGAGGGTGGCCTGTAGCATGCTACAATTTGTAGAGCAGTTTTGCCTATGGTTAGTTGCACCTGGATGGTTTCTGCCACCAACCTGGAGGTGTGGGTATCCTTTATGAATATGGATACACCCTCCTTTTGTGGTGTGGTCTGGGTTTTGGGGATGAGGTAAAACCTAATAGTGCCGGGTGCTCTCAGGAGCCTTGAACCAGGTTTCAGTTACAGCACAGACATCAATGTTCTCCATACTGAGAAGGGCCTCGTGCATTTTGAGATTTAGACTTCTGGCATTGAGCAGCATTACCCTCAGTTTCTTCCCATTTTGTTTTCTAGGGTGGTAGGTTTAGAATTTGAGCCTTGCCTAAAAAGGCACTATGGGGTGCAAGAGCCTTAGCCAATATCCGGAATCCCAGGGATGACAGGTGCAAGCCGTCCCTTAGCAGCGTGGCTTGTCAAGCATGTCATCCCAGGCAGACAGACACTGGATCCTTTGAATGACACCAGACATTAAGCCAATTGTTAAAGCTGATCATCTTGTCTCTATATTGTGGCATCATTCTTGGTGAAGGAAGGATACTGCTCAGGGTTAGGGTCATACCTGCCTGGGCTACATAATCAGAGAGCTCCTCTATGTCTCTTTTCATGTAGTCCAGGGAGGTCGTCTCAGGTTCACACCAGCATGGACAATGACTGTGTCATATTTGTACTTGCCGTGGAGTGACCCGAGTGCTTGTGTTATGTGGATTCTAGCGCCTGATAGGCAGCTTACTGTGACCCTCTCCTTGTTCAGCCTGGTGAGTGGACGTCAGTGTGTCTGACTATGGAGTCACCTATGACAAGTATGTTTGGTGTTGTATTTGGCCTTAAGGGCTGTGACTTTGCACACTGATTTTGTGGTTTATGTATTGCTTGTGGGGTGTCTTGAGGTAGCAGTTGTTTGGGTGTCTGCTTTGGAGGCCTCTGCTGTTTAGGTACATTTTACTCAGAGCCTCAGTATGTCTTTGTGTGTTTATGTGTTTGATTCAGTGGAGTGGTAGCATTATGTGAGGCTGGTTTTGTGGTGTGTGTAGTTGCTTTCTCCTCCTGTCTGGTCTTGCCAGTCCTGAGTTGAGAGAGCTCAGCCTCCAGTTTGGCTAAATAGCTGCATCTCTCGCAAGTATTTGTGTTATGTGGGAGGAGAGGGTTGTCTGTGTACATGAGGCAGTTATAACATTGCCTCAAGATTCCCAGATTCACCAGCTGGACCGGAGAGGAGATTGACAACTGACCTTTGGACATGCTAGAATAATATTGGGAAATCCTTAATTGAAAACAAGGGCCAGTGGGGAGTGAGGGTGTAGTGCTTTTAATTTTTAGTGCTGACTTATATAATTGCTTTAGTGAGCAAGTGCCAGGTAACTTGAGTGCAATGTGTTACAAGTAACTAAATGCAAAAATGACAAACAGTAACTTTCTTTCAAGTGAAACAAGGAAATAAGTACAGTAAGCAATGCAGATATCACTAGTGATCCACAGAAGCTGAGAAGTTATTAGGTGGAATTAGCTTCCAGGGAAATAACAAGCAAACAAACAACAAGCATATAAACAAAGCTAGATTCAGCAGGCCTGGATCTAGTCTATGCTAGAGCAAACAAGGTGAACCAATTTCAGTAAGATACAGTTCAAATATTCAGGCACTATAAACCTTTAACCAGAAATTCCCAGCTCAGAAGGGCAGAGTCCAGCCTCTTCTCCCACAAGAGTGCAGACCACGAACCTTCTTAATGTAAAATAACTGGCCTGAAGCCCAAGTGCCTAAACCAGAACTAATACACTTGGACACTGGGCTCTCAATCAGCAGTTCCCAACTTAGAAGGATGAAAGCTACCTGTCCTGCCACCACAGTGCTTGCCACAAACCTTCCTAATGTAAAACAACTGGTCTGAAGCCCAAGTGCTTAATCCAAAAGACTTGAATGATAGCTACACTTTAATCAAGTTACAACCAAGCAGTAATAAATACCATTGAATACTTTAGAGAATGTCTGGATTAGTGCTCAAGTTACACAAACAAAGCTAGATCCAGCAGGCCCGAATCCAGTCTATGCCACAGCAAACAAGGCGCACCAACTTCAGTAAGAAACAGTTCAGATATGCATGCACTATAAGCCTTTAACCAGAAATTCCCAGCTCAGAAGGGCAGAGTCCAGCCTCTCCTCCCACAAGAGTGCAGACCACGAACCCTCTTAATGTAAAATAACTGGCTTGAAAGCCCAAGTGCTTAAACCAGAATTAATACACTTTTAGAATAACAGACACTGAGCCCTCAATCAGCAGTTCTCAACCTAGAAGGATGTAAGTTACCTGTTCTGCCACAACAGTGCAGACCACAAACCCTCAGAGCAAAACAAATAACTGGGCCGAAAGCCCAGAGTTTTAACCCAAAGGCTTAGAATGAGTTACACCAAGCAGTAATAAATACAATTGAGTATTTTAAGATGATGCAAAAAAAAAAGTAGGTAAAAACACAAGTACAGTAAAGCAGATGAAATTTTTTTTTTTTTTTTTTTTTTTCTGAACAAGTGCTGAGATCAAAGAAACAGATTTGAGTGCTGAAACTAGAAAACTGGCTAGTTATAAGAAAAAAAAACAAGCTAGAAGTCTTCCCTCAAACACAGAAGGGCTTGGGGGCTCAGAAGCCTACAAATAGTCTGTACCACTTAACAAGAAAGGCAGGAAATAAGCTTAATTTTTTTTTTTTTTTTTTTTTATTTCCCAGATGCTCTCTTTGTACACAGTAGGAGTGCCTGAAATCAGAATATGATCTCACTGCACTCAGTTGAGTGAGCAAATGAGATGGGCCCAGAGGCAGGCTGAGGGGCGGGCAGTTTCAATGCCACTAAGATTAACACCAAAACAAAAACAGGGCGGGTGGGTAGGAATAACTGAAGAGCAGAATAACTTCAGTTAAAAATTCCTTCAACACTCCTTCATACACAGTTTAAATCAATTAAATACTGTATTTTAAAAAAAAAAAAGTGCAGATAAAAAGTACTTAAATTCTCTTATACGTCCAGTTGAATATAACCAAGTTCTTAGCTGGCCAAGCTGAAGTTTTAAAGCAGGAATTATTTCACATGCACCAGTTTAAATATGCAAGGACAGGAAATCAAAGAATGTGGCTACCCCCACACCTGATTGATATATTTGTATATGTTGCCCATATATATGTATGTGTATCACACTCAACAGATGCAGCTGTATCACATATGGACCACCTACAGATAGCTAAGGGTAATCGTGTGTGATGGGGTGGGAGAGATAGTTAAGCTGTACATAGCTGTCTGTATGTAAAGATATATATGCACAATACAGTTGTATAGTCGTTTTTAATTTCTCCAAGTCTTTTGGGTTTCTAATACCATGACGGGAATGGATCCCATTCCTAAGTCAAAGTACCATTAAAGTTCATGAAATTAGTATTGTCTCACTCTTTGATGTTAGCCAAAAGTGCTCTTCGTGGCACCTGCAATGTGTTCATTAATGACTCCTTTTGCAATTCGTATGGTGTTACATGAATTGGTAACATAGCTAAATACGATTGTAAATTATTTTTTATAAGACCAGTTGCTCCTACTACTATTGGAACTGTCTGGGTATCTTTCTTCCACATAGCTCTCGTTTCTGCCTGCAGATCGAGGTATTTTATGACTTTGTGTCTCTCTGTACGCAAGACACTGTAGTCACTAGGTTTGGCGATTTCAACGATCAATGCTACTTTTGTCTTCTTTTCTTGGACCACTATATCTGGTTTTCTAGCATCTATCCTTTGGACTGTTAGTATTGGGTGATCCCATGTGATGTAAACATCATCATTTTCTATGATTCTCTGTGGCTTATGTTTCCAGTATTTTTCAGCCACTTCGATACCATAATGTTTGCACAATCTCTAGTGTAACAATCTTGTCACATTATTATGCCTTTCAGTATACAGTCCCTCTGCCATTAGAGAGTCAAACCAGCAATAAGGTGTGTGACTGTTTCCAATTCGGTTCCACAAAACCTACATACGTTTGTCTCTCCCACATGTTCAATGGAAACCAGCGAGTATGTAGCCCACTATCTTGGGCTGCCAATATTAACCTTTCATTTCTTATAATCCAATGTGGGTTTAGGCATGGACTGTAATTCTCTAAGTGTAGGAGCATGCCCAGTATGACCTTCTGTAGTAAGTGTGGGAGTGTATTCCAGAGATAGCTGTACTCAAGTCCAGGTTTTTGTGTGCTACAGCCATACCTCTCAACCTCTTAGTGCAAGAAATCTGGACAATGCCTGTCAAAATGGGGGGACAATGGGCCAAACATATTGCTCTTATAAACTTAGAAAGTTGCTAGAGTAACAGTGTTTGTTTTAGCATACATTTTCTGAAGGATATTAGGCCTGAAACTGAAACATATGTCATTATTTACTAACATATATCCTCAGATCATCCCAGTGATTTACCATAAAAATACAAATTTTATGAGGAACAGACCAAAAATATGAGCCAAAAATCTGGACAGTCCGCAAAAATCTCGGCAGTTGAGAGGTATGGCTACAGCCGATTGGCTGATGAAGCTGTGTAAACAGTCCAGCAGCTCAGTGATATACTGGCTGGGGCTCTCCTGGTTGTGTGGTATCATTAACTGGAAAGTCATATCCTAGTGTGGGTACAGAGTGCATTGGACTGAGAAGAGTTTTCCATAATATGTTTGGTATATTCTTCATAGCATTGTGATTTCCTGGTATGTCAGTGGTAGAGCAGTATAGAGTAATGTGGTGAACCACTGACAAACATTTGATTATAGGTTAATAGGAGGTTACTAGGCTATTGGCCCTGAGGCCCTTATAACCCTAGCAGACAAGAGTGTAGCCCATGTTTAGACATGTCAGCATCCAGAGCACCTGTCCAGCAGGGACAGTGGTGGAATCCCAGGTGTGTATTTTCTGTTTTCTATCCAGTTATCCAGGGTGCGCTTCAAAAGGGCTATCGAGGTACTCTGCTTGACATGGACAGGGAGTATATTCCACAGATGGGGAGTCTGTGGGACACATATCTGTCATGCCAACAAGTCCTATTGATATCACAGTCCAGGTTGATGCTGCGCCTACAGGTTGTTGGAGTGGAGCTTGACTTCCAGATATGCAGCAGTCCCATCGGATTGCTTTGTATGCCAGACAGAGGTCAATTCTGATGAGTCTGTATGAAACTGAATAGATGGACAGTGCTTTTAGCCTATCTGTGTAGGGTGGGTGTTTGAGGCCCTGGATTCTCCAGGTGAGGAACCTCTGTGGTCTCCCCAGCTGTTGCATGTGCTTTGTGAGGAACATGTCAAAGGGGGCGTTTTACTCAATAATTGGCTTTATAAAGGTAGAATACATGGATCTTATGACCTTTTTGTCCCTGGATGAGATACCCTTACTTATGAGGTGGGCCATGTAGAAAGCTTTCCTTGCAATGGTAGCAACATGATGGTCCGAAGTCAGGTTGCTATCAATCTGGGTGGCCAAATCTCTCACTACTGATTGTGTACGCAGGACATTGTTGTTAATGTGATACTATATAGGGATGTCACTCTCCCCAAAGGGGATGATGATGCATTTTCTGGCATTCAGCTTGAGGTCATGTTTTTGGCAACAATAATTTATTTGTGTGAGACCTTCGTGGAGGATGTCCACATCACTTGATGAATTGATGACTCTGCCCAGTTTGCAGTCATCTGTAAACCTGGTCAGCCATAGGCCACTGGTTTTGGCCTGCACCTCAGAGAAGTATATCCCATATAATAGAAGCCCCAAGATTGATCCCTGGGTAACGCCACTCATTACAGGTCTACTGCTTGAGTTGGCTACCCCTATTATGATTAGGTGGGTTCTATCAGTGAGCCAGTTTGCTACCTATCTGGTAACATATGGATTGATGCCTAGTTGACAGATTTTATCTACTATAACCAAGTGGGGAATAGTGTCAAAGGCTTTGGCCAGGTCAAGGTGGGTAGTCTGCACCATCCTTCCCTTGTCCATGACTTTGTTGTCTGTCTCAAAGAAGTGTATGAGATTTAACAGACATACCTACTCTTGACAAGGCTAAACTGTGTGTGGCTGAGTATTTGGAGTTTGCCAATGTCCCTGTTACTGAGGTCCATGATAATCCATTGCATGGCCTTGCAGATCAGACTAGTTAGACTGCTATGTCTATAAATTCCTGAACCATTGGACACTCCACCTTTGTGTAAAGGGATGACAGTGGCTGTCCTCCACTTGGCTGGGACAAAGCCGGTACTCAGGCTTTGGTTGACTAGGGTGCCTAATGGTGCTGCAAGCTCATGCCTGAGTTCATGTAGGATGCAGCCTGGGATGTAGTCGGGTCCCATGGAGGATGTCTTTTTCACCTTTGAGAGGGCAGTAACGACTTATTTCCTAGAGATAATGGGTAGGGGGGCAGGTACTCAGGATGTCCTGATTTACTGATGTGGGGGCAGAGGGGAGAAGTTTCCACTGAATCTGTCAGCCAGTAGATTGGATATATCTACAGCATTTGTGTATGTGGTGTCCTTGACCACCAGTTCTGAACAGATCTGGAAGCTTCCTTTGAGACTGTGGACATATGTGAAGAAGGCTTTATGATTGTCTCTAGTAGATGTGGGCAATTTGGACTTGAAGTTGTCTTTAGAGGATTTCACTGGTGCTCTTATTTGCTTGTTCAGGCTAAGGAGACAATGCTTCCAATTAGGCACCTGCTCCTTCTTGGTCCTGGACAGCAATTTTTTCCTTTCATTATATAGTTCATTTATTGCAGATGTCCACCAGACAGGTTAACTCTTCCTTGTGGTGGATGATGTTGTCCTATCAGGTATTCCTGATTCCATGCATTTATATATATATGCTTGTATAGTACTTTGGTGTACATTTGGACGTTGGTGCCTGTTCCTACAGTGGGGGGGGGGGGGATGTGCAGTTGTTTATACCATCCCTCAGGTGGTTCTAACCAGCTTTGGAGAAGTTTTCTTTTTACCATAGTAAATGGGGGGGGGGTCAGGGGAGATGGTGATATCAAAACTGATCGCTTTTTTGTTGGATCTTGCCAGAGAGGATGATACCATAGGGGTGCTGTAGTGGTTAATTATGTTGGTTACTACCAAGTCCAAGATATGTATCACATCTTGAAGGGTATCAAGTAGCTGTCTCAAGGTATTTACATTGATAAAATGGGGGAATCTCTGTACATTTCTGTTCTGGCATGAGGAGTTTTTTAAATCTATGGTTGGGTAATTCAAGTCAGCCAGGATCAGGGTAAGGGGTTGAATCTTGATAGATTTTTCAGAGGTCCAGATAGGTGGAATGGGCATCCTCAGTCAAATATACTCATCCTCAGTGGGCCTGTAGCTATGTATAATTTGAATAGGGGTCTTGTGAATGGTTAACTGCACCTGGAGTGTCTTGTGTGTGTCAGACTGTTTGACCAGCCTGACGGTGTGTGTCTGTTTCATATATATTTATACTCCACCTTCTTTGACTTTGCTGACCACATTTTGGGCTCTGGCTGTGTGATAGGATGAGTGACCAGGTAAGGATGGGTTGCTCTCCACAGCTTTGACCCAGGTTTCTGTGACTGCATACATGTCAGCATCTTCCAGGGTTAAGAATGCTTGCAATGAGTGCAGTTTCATGTTTAGACTCCTAGCTTTAGCGGCATGACCTTTACTTTGCATTTTGTTGAGAGTTTTATGTTGGTAGCATCGACCCCATGACATTCCCTAAAAAAGGCACTATGGGGGGAGGCAAGGGCCTTTGCCTGAAGCCTGTAGGCAAAGTGAGACAGATGCAAGCCATCTTTAGCAAAGCAAAGAGGTCTGTCAATCATATGTTCCCAGGCTGTCAGGCACCGGATCCCCCTGAGATGACACCAGAAAGTAAGCCAATTGTTAATGTCAATCATTTTCTGTTTGTATTGAGGCATCATTCTGGGTGATGGTAGAATGCTGCTTAAGCCTAGGGACATACCTGCATGGGACACATATTCAGCAAGGTCAATCATGTCTGTCTTCCTGTAGTCCAGGGAGGTACGTCTGAAGTAGTTCACACCGACAAGGACTAGGACAGAGTCATAACAGTATCGGTTGTGGAGAGACTTGAGTGCATGTGTGGTATGGTGGATTCTGGTACCTGACAAACAAGTAACCATGAGCTTCTCCTTATCCAGCCTGGTGAGAGGCACATCTGTGTATCTCACAATGGAGTCTCCTATGACTAATATGTTGGGTTTATGGTAAGGCCTTAGTGGTTGTGAGACACTGGTGTGTGGACTATGCACAGTCTATGGAATTCTCATGTGTTTTTGGCTCTGAGGTGTCCTTTGTTTGAATTTGTTTTTGTTGAGAACCTCCACATATGTGGGTGTGTGTTGTGTAGTTGTGGGTGATTCTTACTGACTCCATACACTGCAGGGAACCTATGTTACTGCACAATCTGTTCTGGTGTGTACATTCTCCATTTGTCTGGCCAGTGGTTCCCCTTCCCCTTATATGTGTCTCTTTGTCCTTCTGTAGTCCAGTCACAGGCTTTGTCCACAGTTGCTACTGTTATGTGTTTGTATTTCTGGTGTGAGTAGGGTAGAAGTTGTAACATCACACACAGGGTAATGGACTTCACACCTCTCAGTGTAACTGTTTAGCAGGTTGTCCATCATTGCACCCCTACATCTGCTGTGGTCCTCAGACGGTATGTGTTGCAATGTTATTATAAGGCTACATGTTGGCTCTAGCTGTCAAACCATCACAGACTGACATCTGGACAAGCCCATATATGACAGTCAGACATAGGCCCACACATGGGGAGAGGGTGTTAATATTGCTCTGCCAAACATAGATAGTTGGTATTAGCTTGCTTTTTCTTATGGGTATGACATCTTCTTCTGTACTGTTTGCCATTGATGTTTTCGAATCAACCTTTATTGTTTGGCAAATAGTTTGGCAGGCAAATGCAATTTTATGACAAACAGAACATATATATGAGGCATACTTGTGGTCCTTCTGTGACGCCCTTTCATTCCAAGGGTATGGATGGTGCCCAGTGACTTGTTGTCAGTATTGACACAGTAAGGTGGCAGCCATTTATAACCTGGCAGTACTCTGACTTTCAAGAACCTGCTTTCCTACTAGGCACTGTGTAGGTTACTCTGAGCCATGTTTTGTCCATATGTGTGGCCCCTGTCTATGAATGTCCAGCTTTCCTGCAGTAATGGATATTGGCTTCTGGACAGTGTGTACAACACCTACCGTAGGTCTAGCTAACATGCAAAATATTTGGCACAGAAAGTCTTGAAACATGGACCCTGTCAACCACAGTACTGTACTTAGACCACTAAGCCACAACAGCCAAGAGTAAGTGCTGCCTACTTCCTTACAGTATTAACCACACATATACATAGCGAATTGACCCCTGCATATTGTAGACATGCAACAAGTTATCAAGTTGATTGGGACAGCCCTGGGAATGTGTGATCTGCTGCTATTACCCTACAAACATAAGTGTTACTACATTTCTATGGGAACATGGGTGTGTTGGGGATGGGGTGGCATATCTCTCAACTGTATACATTTGCACAGACTGTCCAGATGTTTGCTTTACATTTTGATTCCATTTAGCATAGTATTGTGCTTGTCTTGGAGAATACTGGCATATCACTAAAGACCGAAAGTTATAAAGTAATGACAGACATTTGAGTTTCAGACGTCTTACCCTTCAGAGACTTAATGCAACTGCAAGACCTGCTGTGATATCACTGTGTAAGTTTGTAAGAGGAATATTTCATCATTGTACCTATTTGTGGGCCTTTGCCACACATTTCTTTATGGCTTTGTGCAGTTGACCTGCTGGGAGAGGCTGAGAGATGTGTATGGGACTCCAACATTGACATCCATGCATGTGACCTATGATCCCACAGTTTGTTAGTCTCCCACATATACCGCAGTGAGTTTTTTCACCTAGTGGACAACTGCATATTCTGAGGAATCCAGTATTTGGTGGGCATTTCCTGTTGTCCCAAATAGCTGTCAGTTGTCTGCTGCTATCCCTGTAGGCCACCCCATTCCCTTGCATGCATGCAGCGATACCATAGATATGCTACCATAACGTACTACTCCATTCATTTGTTGTTAAGAAGAGCGACTTACCTTGTGGCTGTGGTAGTTGTAAGGACAGTGCTTCAGGGCTGACTCTCTCAGATGCATGCAGTACATGGCCTATACATGTTAAGGTACAGGTAGTGTGATGTGTGTGGCATCCTTTTTACTGTGTGCACGAGTCAGGGAAAGATGTCAGTCCCTGGGTCCCTAGGGTGTCAGTGTATGTGTTATGTATTGCCCCTTTGCCAAGGCCAGTGTTTACTGGACACCCCTACATCTGACTACAGGGGCAGGCTCAGGGGGTTCCTCCTCCAAGTCTCCCTGTGCCTATGGAGACCTTAGCAATGGTGGGGGGCTGTGTCCCTCTTCCCTGTGATGTTCCTGCCCCAGCTGTTTCCACAGGATCATATTGTGTAGCATGGTAGATACTATGAACGTGTGTACACATGTGGGTGGAGAGTACTGCAAGGCTCCACCACCTATGTCAAGGCAGCGGAACCGTGACTTGAGCAGCCCAAACACATGCTCTATGATGTTCCTAGTTTGTGCATGTGCCTCATTATTGCATTCTTCAGTGTGTGTGTGTGTGTGTGTGTGTGTGTGTGTGTGTGTGTGTGTGCATTTCTGATGGGTGTCATCATCCACATTTCCAGTGCGTAGCCAGCATCCCCCACTAGATGACTGTATGGGATGTCCCCACTGGCAAATGCCTGGTACAGCTGTGTTGCATGCCAGATGTGGAAGCTGTGATAACTGCCAGGGCTGCCAGCACACACATTGATGATAATGCCCTGAGCATTGCAAACAACTTGGCAGCTGATGGAGTGATACCCCCTGTGGTTGAAGTAGACTCTACCCTCTTAATCGGGTGGTGCTTTGATGTAGACATGAGTGCAATCTATGGCACCCAGTACCTCTGGGTAGTATGCTACATAGTGGAAGAGATGCATATCACTGGTCCTCTCCTCAGGGGTACTGGGGTAGTAAATGTGCATACTGGCATGTATTAGCATGACATCCAGGAGCTAACGGAGTACCCTGGATGTGGATGTCTGTGAGACCCTCCCATGATGTCCCCAGTACGTCTTTGGAAAATACCTGTAGCTAGTATTCTTAAGGCTACACATACCTTTGTTTCCACTGGGATGGGTCCCCTCTGTTGGCTCTGGGTCTGAGGTGAGGGCGGCAGAGATCGGCGAGTTGCTGTAGTATGTCCCTGTCCACCCTGTAGTGTTCTACTATCTCCAGCTCATGTAGCCCTTGAAAGGTTACCCTGGGTCTGAACACTCTTCTCCTCTTCGGTCTGGTCAGTTTGTCAGCATCATCCTCATCACCGCCCTCATTCTGTAGCATGTAGAGATGTAGCAAAGCAGCAGCGGCCCCTATCATTTTGTCAGTTAAAATTCCCAAGTGTGTACTCCAATGGTACAGAGTATGTGAGAAAATCAGATTGAAGGGTATTTGCATACTTTAAACTGGTGTGCTGCAGATGCAGCCTATGTGATTGGCTGACTATGATACATTCCACCTGCCAGATGCATTACTGAGGGGTTTGAATGAGCCAGTGTGAGGGCCAGAGGGATTATTAGTCATTTATAGTTGATTGCCTTTTGTGAAGGTGTTTCCATTTATTCATTTATTTTTTTCTATGTCCTGTACTTTTAAGCCCTGTGGCATGCCGCTCAAACCAGCTGCTCGAATGTATACACTTCTAAGCAAATCTGATCCTTCCCCTGTACATGAGCATGCTTATCTTTTCTTCAACCAGCTAAGCACAGCTAAGCAGCCTCAGACACACCCCCTTGCTTAGCTGTGCTTAGCTGAGTGCAAACAGAAGCCACTGAGCTCCAATGTGCTTACACAAAGCATGGCACACCCCCTTTTCATGTCAGCTGCCTCTTCTGTCTACACTACCACATTATAGCCCTTACATGGTTAGGTACCTGCGGACATGGTGGCCCATTTTGATATTCAATAAACTTAGCTCATTTACATACACCTAATTATGTATATCCTAGCTACTCCACTACACCAGAGCCTATGTCCTTAGCAACCACTGTTACCTGCCATTGTTATGAGTCTGCATGCTGGGCAGTATAATGCTAAATTTCATTTTACCTTTCATACTGCTTTTTTACTATTTTAATTTTATTTTCTGCAAGATTGCATGTTTGCACGCCACTGCCCTCTGTTTAAACATCTCATATGTGCTAAAAAAAACTTTATATTTTGCACATTTTGCAACAGTTTTACATGCCAATAGCCATAGCTTTGGCCATTGGCATGCCTAATGCACCTAGTACATGTTTTACTTTTAGTTGTCACAGCCCCATTTTTTTTTTTTTTTTTTTGCAATCCGGTACATGGTTACTAACAGCATACATTTCTTCTGCAAACACGGCTCCTACATGGATGCCTGTCTGCCTCCTGGATCATTAAATCACCTCATTTGCATGGTTTTCACCAGCAAATGAGGTGATTTACATCCTGCGTTCGCGTCTGTGTCAGCATGGTGCTGGGGTCTCGTGCACACTACCAGCCTTGCTTCCTGGATTGCTCCACCTTTAATCTCCGTGTTTGAGCCATGCCACTATGCTTACAAAGAGATTAGCTCCGTGTAACCATTATTGAATTACCTCCACTGTTTTGCTTCTTCCATCATCTGACTGTGAAATAAATTAAGCCTGTGAAAACAATATTTGCTGAATTTGTTAAAACACAGTATCTGAGACTTAGAAAGGCTTAGCCCTTCACGGGGTCACAGCAAAGAGAGCAGTCTTGCATGTGAAGCTACATGATTATGTGGCAGTCTGGAGGGGAAGATAATGCTAATTAACTATGGGCTTTTCCTCAGAATGTCTATAGCTCCCAATTTGCTCAGCTGAGTAATTCAGAGAATTTTTACTCCAGGAAAAAAAGTGACTGCCATAAAATGCTGTCACCTATTCAAACCTATGGGAGTACTCACAGTGCAGACATGTTCAGTGAATACTTGACGGATGTGGGTGTGTTAATGTGTATATGTGACTGAATGTGTGCGTGTGTGTGTGTTTGTGTGTGTGTGTGTGTGTGTGTGTGTGTGTGTGTGTGTGTGTGTGTGTGTATGAGAGTGTGTCTGTGAGTGTGTGTGTGTGTGTGTGTGTGTGTGTGTGTGTGTGTGTGTGTGTGTGTGTGTGTGTGTGTGTGCGCGCTCGCACGCTCACGCTCGCATCCACTTGCTTGCAGACATGCAAATGGGTGTCTGAATGTATGTATCTGTGTGCATATAGAGGGGTGTCTTTGCTAATGCAATGGGGGTGCTGATAGGGTGAACAGTAGTGTGGTGAGATGGGATAGCATTAATGTTCACTTCACAGACATGGTAATGAGTCAATAACAAAATGCTTCACATTGCGACTATGCCTGTCTCTGAATCACATTTTATCACTGTTGTGCTAATCGACCAACCCTTCTTGGGTAATTAGCATGAGTGGCAAGTATTTTACTAAATCTCAGGGAGTATCAGATGCACATTAATGAAAACAAACCTAGATGAGATGGAGGAACCAATGATTTTTATTTATGACACATTTGGTCCACAATGTTTCTTGTGTTGAGTGGTTCACAGGAGCAATTGTTAGGGCCACCACATAAGATTCCTAAGCTGGTCTGTCAGAGCAGACTTAACAGATCCATGGAAAAAAAGCAGAAATAAAGCAACTGAAGTGCACAGGATTAAAGGAGTTAGGAGTTCCCGTATAATTATAAATTAATGGGATTCTCATTGTTAACAATGCTTGAGATTTCCTGGACAATTAAAAGAATTAGTGGCCTCAATATGGGTAGCAAATTTACAGAGCACAATAGATTTAACAAAATCAGGAAGACAGGAAAGGCTGCCTGCTAGAGTCCAAATCTGGCAAGTATATTGGCAGACCTCCTGATGTAAATCTTTAATAAATCGCTGCTTACTGGGAAAGTGCCAGAGTACATGAGGATACAAGTGTTTGTACCTTTACATGAGGGGGAGGGCACAAAAAGTCTAGGGAACTTTAAGTTTGTTAGCTTAACAGCAGTGTCAGGAAAGGTTATGTAGAAAAAAAATTACTGAAAGCTGGTTATCTCCAGGATCACATCCAATGTGGGTTCACAACCAGTAGCAGTTTTCAGTCAAAATGGATTAAGTTTTATGACTGGGCTACAATAGAACTTAAGAGGATAGTACTGACATGTGCAGTCTGCCTGGATAGCAACAAGGCCTTTGATTTTGTTCTATGTAAAGGATCTGATAGGAAAACTCTAAGGGATTGGAGTAGAACAAAGAATGAAGAAATGGAGAGCTGTGAGCTACAAGGATGTAAAGGGTTGTGTTGAGATGGACACTGTCAAGAACTGGAGAAGTGGCTAGAAGATTACCACAGGAGGTCAGTTCTGGGTCCAGATTTTTTTATGTATCTTATCTGTCTATCTATCTATCTATCTATCTATCTATCTATCTATCTATCTATCTATCTATCTATCTATCTATCTATCTATCTATCTATCTATCTATCTATCACAATCCCATGCCATTCAACAAAAGATCTAAGAGTATGCAGAATTTGTTCACCCTCTCATCCAGTTTTTGTTGTGTTCTTCAACCACCCTCCATCTGCTGTTGGTATCTTATAAATCACTGAATGCATATAGTAAGGATGTTTATTAAAGAGATAAAACTAAATGGCCATGGCTGCTGCCATAACATTTAGTCCCAGTGAATGGGAAACTGATCTTGCAGTAATCAGTTCGCAAAATTTAAGGAGCTATATTTTTGTCATACAACACCCAAACAAGCACAAAAAAAGACAAACAGGGAGATAGAAGCTGTTGAAGATGTGGGAAAAGAGAAGCTGACTGTATACATGTGTTGTGGTACTGCCCCATTGGTGGCAGTATCTGGATATCAACCCTAGCTGCTGTGGAATCAGCAGTAGGTAAGCTGGAACCTGCACTCACTCTAAAATTCTGGATCTTGGTCTAATCCGTCATAAAACTACATTGACTAATTGCAAAAAAGGGCTAGCTCATTCAATTGCAGCTGACTGTGTTTCTGATTCTGGAAAGAAATTTCACACATCAACCCAGACTGCTATATATATGCTAATAGACTGTTGTGTTTCAATTAAATACCATCCTTGATTTATTAAATATATATGCTGCACATTCTCACTGCATGGGATTTCTTAATCTAAATGCTATGTGTTATATCTTTCCAAAAGATTCAGATTTTTCCTTTCAGGTCTGAACTAATCAGAAATTTGCCACTCTTTATATATAAAAAAACTCCAAAAAAGAAACAAACTGCTAAACTAACAAAAAAAGCAAGTGGCTGTAAATACTCCACACCACACTATTTATTGTGAGCGCTTTCATCAGAGACAATGCTCCAACTTCATCAGGCAAAGTAAAGTCAACAATTTACCACTTTATATATTTACAAGTGGATACAATTAGACCATTTACAATTAATCATCAGTAAATTACATCCCCTAAGTCATGTGGGGTTATTTAAAATTTCTAAATCCATTATAAAATAAACAATTAGTCTAGTGCAATATGTCTTCTCCATATAAGATATGTGTAATTAAGACCATATACAAAATATAAAAACATTAAAAATACCTATACGAAATACATAAATACACACATATATATATATATATATATATATATATATATATATATATATATATATATATGTATATAAAATGAAAAATAAGCATTAAAAATTAAAAGTTGACAAGGTATGATACCATTTCAGCTAGAATACTAGGGAGGCCAAACACATAGTTGATGCAAGTGTATAACATTACGAAATAAATATTAAAAATTAAATAATTTTACTTTATTATTACTAGATTTAAAAATTCATGTTATGTACATAAATATATGTGAATTAAAGACCAACAAGCATGATCAAGTGGGCTAGTATGTGAATGCAACCTTATAGTAAATATGACACTCTATGTAAATAGGCAAACAATGGCCCAGGTCCCCGTCAAACTGTACTTAAATACTTAGTTAGAAAAAGATGAAGTACTGTTCCGCTAGCTATAAACACTACCTAGCAAGTGATTTAAGCTTTAAAAGGCACTTGATTGATGCATATTCATTAAGGCTAGGAGCTATGTGGGCCAATGTGCGAACTTGCCACATAAGCTCACATTCCTCAAGCTTAAGTTCCCATGGACCTCCTCGTGTATCGTGTTCTAACTGTTGTAGTACTGCAAACACAAACTTGTGAGTGGGGTAATCTAATATGTGTTTTGCCAATGCAGTTGTAGTAATATTTTTGTATATGCTATACTAGTGTCCGTATATCCTTTGATTTTTCTTTCGGTTTTGCCAATGTAGTATGATGCACACCCCCCTCACATAAAGCTACATAGACCACCCCCTTTAGTGTCACAGTTAAATTTGCCTTCTATAGGGTATGTTCTATCTGCCCGCGGTAGTGGTGCTCCGGTAGCGTTGTCGCCTCACAGCAAGACGTTATTGCATTCGATTCTCAGCTAGATCATCTTCTGTGTGGAGGCATGCATGAATGGACGTGCCTTTGTTGAAGGTTGTGCATCAGGGCTGGTAACTCGGCACGTAAAAATCCACTACCAAACATTAGCGGACCGGAGTACCGCTGTGGCGACCCCTAACCGGGATAAGCTGAAAGAAACAACATAGGGTATGTTCTATCCCTAATGTAAAGTTTGTTGCCCGTTTTAATAAATTTACACTGAGGCAAACTACCACATTTTGCCATGCCAAGACTGCCTTTACATACTTTCCTCTGTTTCTCTATAAGGCATTTCATATTGGGTCCCCTCCTATAAGTGAAATGTGGGGCTGCTTCCAATATTTTGTTGAGACCATTGTCTTCCAAAATTATGGTCCAATCCTTAAAAAGAATATCCCTAATATTTTTGGAATCTGTGGAATAAGTAACAAGAAATCTATTGCCTGTATCAAGTATTGGGTTCACCCTCTTTTGAATTGACTGTTCAATAGATGTATTATATGTTGCTTCATAGCCTTTTTGTACAATAGGTCTAAAATAACCTGACAGCCTTTTAGTATTTATCTCTTTATATATATGAATGTTAGTATTGACTTTTTTGTCATTCATAATTGTTAATACGTTCTTTAACGAGCAGAGATGTGTAGTTGTTATAACTGCTTAAACATTTATTTACGTATTTACTATTAGATTGTTTGGTGTTGATAAAGTTTATGACACTATATTGCCAGCTTGTTTACTTTCTCATTAAAGGTTAATTAAAAAATAAAGTATGCAACAAAAGAAAGAGACTCATTAAATTGTACAGTAGATCTAAAGCTCCTCTTCTCAGGGAAAATATCGAATCATTACAACACTATCAGGTTAATTAAAGGAGCCCGTAAACTTAGGATGGCTTTTGAAACCAAACATAATTATAAAGCCTTTTTTATCTAAGTTAAAAAAATAAAAAAAAATACCCTACATTGCGCTGAGCTTATTCCTATTCTGTCCCAAGAGACATTATCAATATCCTTGCACACAAATTTAGTGCCAGCTTCAACCCTGAGACTTTTATCCAAATCCCGGAAATATCTGGATTCCTTACTTCCTCAATTATCTGTAAAGATCATTTTCTAAAAGTGCAAACTAAGACTGAAATATTTCCTGTGTGTTACCTGACAACATACCTGGTTGCTTAATTGATTTTGTTAAAGATTCCCTTGCGTGCCCATTTCTTAAACTGTTTAACCTAAGTTTCATTACTGGTTTTGTTCCTGATGAATGGCAGACTATGGCGATTATGCCCATCAGGCCCACATAATTACAGATCTATCAGCTTTATAAGCTTTATCTGCAAAGCCATGGCACGTGTTATAACTTGACCTCATAAACTACAATATCAGAATCTTATTAGATTTGGCTCTCAACAGTTTAGCTTTGTGAAGGGTAGATGCTGTCTACTGAATCTGGTGAATTTGTTTGAAAAGAGTATGGAAACTGTAGACAGTGGTCATGTAGTACACATGCCATTTATTCACCTGGCCAAGGCCTTTGACATAATTCCCCCTGTGGCAGCATATAGAAGCAATATGCATTAGCAATTTACCCATATGTGGTAAGATGAATAGCAAGCTGGCTGAATGACAGTAGAGCCATAGTTGTCTCATCTGGCACCCGGTGTAGATGCCCGACCATAACACCCCTCAACAATAGGATAAGGAACACTAAGGAGAAATATTACATCCTAATGTTCTACAGCTAGACACTAGAAAAAAACTCTCTATAGTCTTATGTAAGAGCAAAAAAAAAAATCTATGATCTGGCATTAGGTCTTAACACCATCAGCCCACTCTCATGAATGTTTATGTCCTCATGGAATGATAGCTTCAAACAAAAATAGAGCCGCCGATCATTCCCCTTTTGCCCCATCCTAGCTATGCTTCTGAAAGACAGCACCCACCCAGTGAGATTTGCAGATGCTTCATCAGAAAGTTTAAAGTTGGTCACCATTCTCCCTCAGGGCTCAGTGTTGGGACCTCTTCAGTTTGGCATTTACTTTCAGATCTTCAAGCAGAAAACAAAGACCCCTGCTAACAAAGTCTACACATAACTACAAACTGAGGGTTGTTATTAAGTCACCCACTGACACTCAAATCCTCCATAATGAACTCCCCTAAGTAAACTCTTGGACTAAAATAGGCACAAATGAAATGTTAAAAAGTATAGTGTGATAATTTTTGGCTGACAACCCCTCTCCTATCATGTTATACAGGCAATACATGACTGCAAAACAAAGATTTAGTCAGGAACCTAGGAACATGGGATGATAACGCCCACTGGTTTATAATCATGTGACAGTGGCTGTCAGGAAATCCTTTTATTTAGCACAGCTAATTGCCAGCAGAATATCATCAAGGTGTAAACAGGTAATCATTCCCTTATACTCAGCATTGATCAGACTGGTTATCAAGTACGGCTCCCCTTTTGGAATGCACCTCAATAAACATATCAAACAATTAGAAAGATCCCAAAGTTCCCTAACCAAAAAGATTACAGGGAAACTTCCTAAGCCATCAAGGGAGGCTGGAAGCTCTATCTCTTTATTCAGTGAAAACCTTTTGGGGGGAAATCCCTGTCTCACTTCCCATTCTATTAGAGACCCAGTTGTCCTGAACTTCTTGTTACTCTGCAAGTCCAATGGCTCCATCAATATCAGGTCCAAAAAGAGATATTAAGTACCTTCCTATGATCTGTACAGAATGCCCAACAAAGTGAGCATGCTGCTTCATGTTGACAGCAACCCACAACAAAGTCATCAAATCACAGGGACTAAGGACTCTTCAAAGACTAGAAAAATACCTGTGCTTCATTGGAATCAAACAAAACAACAATCCCCCAGCTAAACACCTGCAGGGATGCAAACTGGACAGAAAGTTCTTCTTCCATATTCTGGCAAGATCCAAGTAGTGCAATACATGGATAATACAGTAGCCATGCTAGAAAGAAAATAATTAGTTTGACGGATATGCCTTGCTGCCTTCAACTACCCAGGACTCAATATCACCACCTCAATAAAGAGCGTTCTCATACTTCGACCACTGGACCACCAAAATTGTATTAGCAGACATGGGAATACACCAACATTAATGGGCATCTATCAGTTAGAAGCAAGAAGCCGAGCACAGAACCAAAGCTTGAGATGCAAATCACTGAAACCAGAAGCCCCTATAAATCAATGTCTACATTATTCAAGAGTACAGTAGAACTCTATACCCCTGCCTTGTCTGAAGACACTGAAATGTTTAACTGAGACTCATGAACTATCACTCCTTAATATGGATAGGCAATATTCATAAACTGTTTTTATTATTTTTTATATAAGGATTGTATATTTGTTACATTTTTGATCTAAAAAAGTTACTGAACAAAAAAAATATTATCTGCCATCTTTAGTCATCTACAACAATAAACAGATTTAGTTATTTATGCAAACATTATGGTGTGTTACTTATGAGTTTTCTGCCATTACTAGTTTTAACTATGATGAAAAGAGTGATTCCGATATAAAGCTACAAAGATACCCTAGTATCATTTGGATTATTGATACAAAATTTAGGTTAAACCCCTAATGCACAGGGTCACATATGCTGATCCTACTCAAAAAAGGATTCAGATTTTACATTCTGCATGCTTTAGGTACATGGGCTCACATATACTGATATGACTCAGAACAGGACTCAGATTTTACATTCTGCATGCTTTACGTACATGGGCTCACATATACTGATATGACTCAGAACAGGACTCAGATTTTACATTCTGCATGCTTTATGTACATGGGCTCACATATACTGATCTGACTCAGAACAGGACTCAGATTTTACATTCTGCATGCTTTACGTACATGGGCTTACATTTACTGATCTGACTCAGAACAGGACTCAGATTTTACATTCTGCATGCTTTACGTACATGGGCTTACATTTACTGATCTGACTCAGAACAGGACTCAGATTTTACATTCTGCATGCTTTACGTACATGGGCTTACATTTACTGATCTGACTCAGAACAGGACTCAGATTTTACATTCTGCATGCTTTATGTACATGGGCTTACATTTACTGATCTGACTCAGAACAGGACAGAGATTTTAAATTCTGTATGCTTTTCATACATGGGCTCACATATACTGATATGACTCAGAACAGGACTCAGATTTTACATCCTGCATGCTTTATGTACATGAGGTCACATATACTGATCTTACTCAGAAGACGACTCAGATTTTACATTCTGCTTGCTTTATGTACATGAGCTCATATATACTGATCGGGTCCCTATTATTTTAGTGAACGCAATGATTTGCAAATGCTTTTTATTCAACGTCATTACGCGAAATGGCAAAATACCAAAAGCACAGAACAGCGATTTTTTCCTAGGGAAAAAAAAATCACTGGGCCATTTTCTGGACTTTGCCATTTCCTCCACTGTGGTGCGATCTCGGAGCTGGTATAATTAAGTAGGGGAGGTGTGGGGGGTAAAGCCCCCCACTTTATTTTGTGTTTTGATTTTTTTTTTTTTTTTCTTTTTACAGATCAGCTATTTTTTTTTCCCTGGGAAAAAAATTGCTGATTTGTGTGTTCGACATTTTGGGTTTTCGGGGATTGTTGGTAGACTATATAGCAGTCGCAATTCAGTGTGTTTGCTTATATAATATAGGCCCTACTGATCCTACTCAGAAGAGGACTCAGAGTTTACATTCTGCATGCTTTAAACTTTTACTCACTGGTTTATACTCCCCATCCACTGTCCCACACTAAAAAGGGTTCAGATGTAAACAGATAGAATTGTCCCTGTGATTTCATCTAATCACAGATAAATGTGCAAGTAATGGAGCACTCATTCCTCTTCTTTCCATCCTAAATTCATATGCCAGCATAGCTAACATGCAAATCGGCAAGAACCTCCCCTCCACCTATCATCATTCTATATACAGGCACCAGTTCACTGGTTCAAGAGAAACCCCCTCCAAATCCCATTGGTCTGAAATAGGTTGGCTCCACCTGGGCAACTCCACCACCATTGAACATGCCTTCGATACTCCTGACTGAATATCAGTTAAACCATCCTAACCCATCTATGATATTGGATTTAAATAACAATACAAGCCCATCACTGCTTCACTACAATGAAGCACCATTTAGGTTTACAAACCTGACATCTGTCAGCAATGTTAGAAATTATCCAAGGAAATTCTCATTGGAATGAAAGCGTTCATCAAAATTAATAAAAAAGCCTGCATTATTAAACTGGCTGTGATAAATGGATGCAAATAAAATACTTGAAAGGATTTTTATGACTCCATGTAATTTTTTACACTTCATCTGCTTTTACTGTCATCCTTTACATTTTATTAGTACTAGAATCAGGGATCCAAAGCTTCATCAACAGATAAATAAAACAAAGTGCAGGGACAGGTTTTTAACCCAGGGTTTCTCATACATCTGGAATAATCTTTGCCTGCATGTTAAGCAGTGTGACTCACTTTGCTATTTTAAATAAAACCTAGATGACTGGATGGGTATCCACAAATTTACCTGGGTATTAACTAGTATCGCCTTCCTGGAGAAAGGAGTTACAGCCTGAGGGAGGGTACTGGCAAAGAGTAAATGGTCATGAGACTCAGTGGCCCTGAAACATCTATGAATCTATTTATTTATTTGCTTGCTTGCATTTTTTATTAGAGTGGAGCACTGATCCACAAGGACCTTTTTCAGATTAGGCCTGGGAGCATTGTCTAGTTAAGTGACTTGCTCAGAGTCATAGGTTCATATATTCATAGGTAGGTACGAGACTATCTGCCCGAGGGCATTTATAAGCCTAGCTAGAGTGTGTCAGCTTTCGCTGCTCCACTGATTAATTAACTGAAACTCTGTCAAGAAGAGCCAATGAAGTGATCACAGAGGTGTATTTTCTGTTACCCATCCACTCGTCAAGGTTTCTCTTGAAGAGTGTTAGTGAGGGGCTCTGCCTAATGTTGTTAGGAACTTTGTTCCAAAGCATGCGGACTCTCTGTGACAGGAATCTATCCCTCCAGCATGCTCTATTTATTGTTGTGGCAAGGTTTAGCGCACTAGAGCAAGTGGCTTGCAGTGACTTGGATTTCTTTAGGTGGAGCATGTCCATCAGTCCTGAGTTGGACATGGCTTTGTAAGTCAGGCAGAGATCACCTCTGAGTAAGCGATATGCCACTGAGTATAGCTGGAGTTTATCCAGTCGGGCTGCATAGGACATATGTTTGAGGCCAGTAATCCTCTTGGTGAGGTACTTTTGTGGTCTTTCCAGCTGTTGAAAGTGTCTTGTGAGGTACACTCCAAACGGGGCATTGTACTCTATGATGGGTCTGATGAGTGATGAGTAGAGGGGCACTATAACCTCTTTATTTCTAGATGCGAACCCTTTAGTAATTAGATGGGCTACATAGAAGGATTTCCTAACTACTTTGGCAATATGATTGTCAAAGGAAAGATTACTATCTACCTGGGTCCCCAGATCTCTTATTACCTCTTCTATATTAAAGGGGCTGCCACCTATGTGGTATTTCATGGGTGTTTTGTTTTTCCCAAATGGGATGACTATGCATTTTTTGGCATTTAGCTTGAGACCATGACTCTGACACCAGGTATCTATTCTCAGTAAGGCCCTTTTGGAGAATGTCCATGTCAGCCGTAGAGTCAATTATGGCTCCCAGTTTGCAGTCATCAGTGAACTTGGTTAGCCATAGTCCTCCTGTGTTTGCCTGTACTTCTGAAAAGTATATGCCAAACAGTAGGGGGTCCCATGACTGAGCCTTGTGGGATACCACTTGTGACTGGTTTAGAGTCGGACCTGAAGCCCGCTATTCTTACCGTGTGAGTTCTGTCATACAAGTTCTTTAGTGTGTGTTCCTTCCAGGCACATCTGTAGTAACCGAGAACATGGTCAACTTTTTAGCTGATGATACCAAGATAGATTTATCAGTGGAGGAGTTGTGGAGAGTACAACAAAGGATTTGGAAAGCTTGACTAAATGAGCAGAACGGTGATAGTTAAGTGATAGTTAAGTTTCAATGCAAATGTGTAAAGTACTGCTCTTGGGCCTCAATATCTCTGGCCTAAGATATTAACTGGGAATACAAGAACTGATGACAGCAAGGCAGGAAAAAGTCTGGGTACATTCATCATACCTGGACTGCACCACAGGGAGCAGAATGAAAGGGCAGTAGCAGCACTAAAGAGAACACTGGAATGTATCCTCAAAGGGTTGGATTCCAGTGAAAAAAGGTAATGATACCACTCTACAGAGCCCTGGTCAGGCCACATCTTGAGTGCCAAATGCAAGTCTGGAAGACATGTAAGGAAAGTAATGTCAGGCTGCTGGAAGGAATTTAAAGGAAATGTACAAAAAAGATCTGCTGGATGGAAGGGAAGGGAAGTTAGAGCTCCACTCACTTGAAACCAAGGACTGAGGGTAAGATGTTGGTTTAGAAGATCATGTCAATATGGTGTGAGTCAGAAAAAACAGAGGGAGAAAGAAGGGGCACAGGCAGCAGATTATAGGGACAATCTACTCACAGATCGCCAACATTTCTTTTTTTCAGTGAGAGCTGTGGATCCATGAAATGAAATCCATGAAATGGACTAGTAGACTGAATGATGGCGAGGAAATCCACAGAGGCATTCAAAATAGTATGGAGCAGGGGGAAAGTAAAAGGTTTTACCCTGCTATTGCATGGGGAAAAACTGTTAGAGGGGAGGTAGAGAACTGAGGCACTTACAGGACAGACTAAATACACCTCTTGTCTCCTTTTGCCATCAAGAAGACGTAATGTAATAAAATCAGAGAATGGTATTTTTAAGTATAGTGTTCAAAGCCTACTAACAATTTGTTGCCAATAGCACATACTAAAGCCTTACATAATCAAAAAAGATGGCTACAGTCCAATTCCTAAAGTCTTGCCTGCAGTAAACAAAATCGCAACCACACACACATATATAAATGTGTACATATACAAATTAATTTGTTGCATGCTTAATGTCCCAGAGCACGGCTCATAAAAATACTTCACCTATTTCAAACATATCTGGCATGGCATACCATTAGTAAATAATATTGAATTCATAACTGCATGGAGTTTTTAAATATTGTGGAATGCACACTGTGTATAACAGTAAACATGACAGCAACAAGTATGGTTGTATCAGCTACAAACCAAGCCATGAGTAGCTGCAGCGCTGTATGGGGTACCAGGCCTCAGCTGTTGTACAAAACATTCCTCTTCAAGGAACAGGTAGACCGTTTCCATACAGGGGCACAGACATTAGGCATTCTGTGTAATATGTAAAGGGGGATGAAGTTATAGAAAATTAGTGGGTAGCCAATATCTGTATAAAGAAGTATAACAATGGCAGTGACTAAGCTGGCCACTGTATACTACATTGATTTTTCAAGCATCCAAAAGAAGGATTTTTCAGATGTTTGTCAGGTCACCACTACCCAATACTGGGACATATATTTGCATGCCACAGACTCAGGCTGATCAATCACATGCGGCTTTTACAGTGTACCACCTGTCAAGTGTACAGATATCATTTGACAATAAGAGTCATATCATAGATGTGTATGCCTGTGATCCTGGTGAAAGCCACAATGCCAGTATTTAACTGTCTAGTGTCATATATTAAGTCTTTGAAAGTAGGATTTTTTCCCATGGTCATCTTCTGGGTGATATCAGGTACCATCTTGAGCCAAAACTGTTTCACACCTATCACATCATTACAAGCACCACAGCAGCTGCATATAGTTAGGCACACTAATGGGGTCATAATAGAATGGGCATTTGTCCAGCTAAAAATGAGGCCCCTTTGTGTTAGTGACTCTGGAGGAAACATGCAGTACATACCTGCAAAGACCTGCTGGCTATGTATATCCTAATGTAGATTGCATGGCCTCACCCACAAGACACTCACACTCCACCCATTGCATGGCAACTCCACACAACAGCAGGGATAGAACATGGGAATGTTCCACAATCTCTGCCACCCTATATTGTAGTTTATCAGCAATCTCAGAACCAGACACAACAGATGTATAATACAATGATCCAGCAGATGTTTTGTCAGTATGTTGATATTTGTATAATGCCACCAGATTGCAGTGCATGCAACCATGTGATCTATTAAACATTTATAACTGTTTATGGAAACAGACTGCAAGGCATCATAACTGCTATTTTGTTATATCCCACACAGTAGGCAGACATACACTATAAGCCTTTTTCAGATGAACACTATGAATGGATTGACCATCATACATCCTACATATGGATATCATGTAGAATACTCTGTATTATAATGACAATTCCTGCCTGCTCTTCAGTGGCCTGTGTCCTTCTGTATCCACATCACCCTGAGCATACTTTTCTGGGCTGGGACTGCACATAAAATATCTGGTAGTCCTGTCATCAGCAAAAACCCACACAGTCTAACTGACAGGTTACCCACAGAGAGTGTTTGTCATATGACCTTGTTGAGTTTGTACTTTATATGCTCACTGATTTGGAAGCCATTGATAGAATTGGTGAAGTACCAATAGCAACCAGTCATCCTGCATCTGGAGGGCGCAAAACAGAGGCTGCTGCTGTTGCAGCATAGATGGCTTTAGCTGCACTAGCATGTGGGCAGCATTTTGCAATGTATGAGCCTTCTTGCATATTCTAGAAAAGTTAGTATTACAGCTATGGAATTGCTGGACCACAACAAACACTTGATGTGCTCTGTCTACATTCTGGTTTTGTGCACAAGATGTAGTAGTGACGCACAGCATGTTAAATAGTGCAGTGCAATCCCTGGAACTTTCTAAATGCCTAGCCTCTGACTCTACATTTGCACACAGGATTTCTGCATGCCACGTGAGGGTATCACCTGCAGGAAAACCTATACCAGCTGCAACATGATACCTATGATGCTGAATCATATGTGGTGATGACATTCCAGGTTCAGCTGTCATCTGTGAGAGTGCTAACTGTAGTTCCTCTGTCATACCAGCATGCTCAGATACCAAAGATGAGAAACTGAAACAAGAACTTCCCCCTCCAGCACTTCCCATAGCATGAGTACCAAGAGTTGGCACAGCAGAAGCTGCACAAAATGACTCCTACACTCGAAGGTTAAGGATGGGTGCTTTCATGCACCTCTGACACACCTACAAAGTGTATCTACCAGCAAGCTGATTCTTGTTGTATAACACTGTTACCATTCACCTCTGTAGTGGAGTACTGAGGCTCTGATACAGAGACATCTAATGTAGCAACAATGGTAACATCATAATCAGCTCTGCATGCAGCAAAACAGCCAAAGTCCCTGCTTCTTAACCCAGGCTTAACATTCTCTTAATAGTCCTCAATGATCTGCTGAGCATGGAGGTGAACAGATGCAGGACATATATGCAAATATGCTATAGTCAGATAATGTTACATGAAGTAATTCACACCCAAACCTCACATCCATTCACCCATCAATGCATCCATCCATAACCCCCATTTTTCCCATTTTGTAAATGGGTTGGGGTGTGACATCGACAGTGACCCTCATCTAGAGTCAATGTTCACACCACCAGGTAGATAGCAATTAAACAACACAGTGATATTCTAAGTCATACCTGCTGTAGAAGTGTGTAGTTGTCTGATTATACCTAGATGTATGCCATCACAATTTGCCAAAGTCTGCACAAGAGAGTCTGTATGTGTGTAATAAATAATCATTGTACTGATAGAAAAACTCTGCAATGCAGGGAGTATGTCGATTACGTCCTAAAATCTAGAAAAAATAACCTTTCTATAGCAGGGTATATACGTATGTGCCTCTCCATAACAGAGATTATGATTGTGTATCCAATCTTAACCATGTTATTATGTTTAATGAAAAGATACTTAAAAGCTCATCCCAAGTGTGGAAGTAAACAAAGCTCGAAAGGTTAATCTTGACATCCATTTCTATGACATATAACTACTTGGTTACGACTGAGGAGAATTGATCATAATTCTTTGTAGTAACATTTGTGTTGTGGCTATACAATGAAGAATAGAGGACGTAATATAAGGCAAAGGTGCAAAGGAAATATTTTCCAAAAAAAACTTTTCTACATGCAGGACATTAACTATTCTGCCAGCTTGCATAATTAAAGTTTTTACAATATTACAAGAGCATTGTTTCACTTATTGTTATTGACTCTTTAGCACAATGCATATCATAAACCTGATAAAGCAAATTACCAGGTTAAAATGCTGAATGTAGATTATTCACTCATTTTGTCCTTCATGATCCCAAATACACATTATCCAAACAGGATAAGCCAGCAAACAGAACTCCAATAATAAATACCAGCACCTTCTCACTACAGTCTATTAATTATGGACCAATATACTAATAGGATATTAACTGGCTCCTTGTGCAAATTTCTGAAATTAGTTGAATGCCACCCAATTTTTTATGAGTCATACATGTGGCAACCCATGCAATCAGTACTCCATGGAAAATATTGTGTTCAGTCCATTGCCTACTGTACAATATTTGAACAAGAATATTTTACCTCATGGCAGACACCAATCATCCAACTGTAAACATCAGAGGTACAAGGACAAGCCATACTGACATAATGTAAATGGTTGACAGCTATGTGTTCAGTCATAGTAGGTCCACATTTTATCAGACCCATGAGTGAAAAGATAGAGTTAGCCAATTACTCAGAGCACCTCTGTCGGAACAAACAGAGACCAGATACTTTGTTGGCTACATTTACACATTCCTGGACATATCTGAGGGACTAAAATAAAATGGAACACACAACCACTGCCCAACAATAAAGGCTGCCCTCCACTATATTGATCCACCAACGTCACATGGAAAGTGAAAAACCTTTAATTGAAATAAAACAAAAACAGCTACAATAAATAACACTCCAAAATGCAAGGATTTAGCGTGCTTTCATCTCGTATCCCAAGACTTCATCAGAATCATCTAACAAACTCTCCAATCTCATTTAAATAACATTGCATTCATTTCCATTGGTTATCATACATTGATTTTACTACCACGTCACTATACTAATTAAATTTGATGAAGTGATAAATAACTTCTATTCAAAACTATATTTTGCAACATATTACTGCTGCCAATGGATACAGTATAAATATGTAAAAAAAAAAAAAAAAACAAGCAACAAGAAAATACTAAAATGAACACGCATCACCATGAATTAACATTGGAATTTTTTGATTAAAATTCAATCTAATACATCAACTATAAAAATAATAAATAATAAATATATATATACACATGTTTTAATATATATATTATATATAATAACATATTTAATAACTTGTATCTAAAGAACCACAACTATATGTATGTTATCTAAATCTAACAGTTGTTCACATGAATAAATAAGTAACCGTTATAAATTTATAAAATACAAAATTAATAATCAATGTATAATCAATATATTGTGTTGTATACTCACTATAAAATTTGTGTCCCTTGCGATATAATAATAATAAAAATTATTTTCTCTTTTTTATTTTATTTTTATTTATTTTACATTTGTTATTTATTTTACATTTGTTAACCGGGCTAGTCCAACTGGATACATGTCCATTTTCAGTGGAGGCCCGGGAAGAAAAGCTCCTCTACAATACTACTATAGTAAGACTAAGCAAAAAACTTTATCATAATATATCAGCATATACAAATAAAATCTAAAAACATGTACTTTAAACCTTCTGATAGAATTAAAAGCATTTGAGTACAATATGAGGTAAAGTACCTAGTCTCTCTATTACATAGAAAAGAGTACAGTATAAAAATACAGGTAAAGTACCTAGTTACTCTATTACATCTTTATAAGAAGTTGAAAAGTAGAGATTTTGCGCCTTTATTAGAAATGACGTAATAGAAACAGTTTTGTAGAGAGTAATGTAGAGAGTTAGATATAAGTAAAAGAGAGGGTGGAAAAAGTCCCATAGCAGGGAGATACAAAAGGTTAGTCTGGGTTATTGCAAGAGCAAAGCCAATGGTTGGAAAAGAAGAGTTTAAGTTTAATTTTAAATAGTGGGATTGAGGTTTGAGTAGTGAGGTCTTGAGGTAGTTGATTCCATATTTTCCCAACTGAGTTTGAAAATGTGGAGTCACCTGCTGAGTTCTTAGATAGAGAAGTATGAATCAGTATTTTGTTAGAGGAGCTTGGGATTTAGTGCCAATATTTTTGGGATTTAGTGCCAATATTTTTAGAGCTGGCTTAATTGAAATGTGATCATTCAATCCAGGGTAGATACATGAATCTAATCTTATTTGCCATATCATTTCTCTGTAGTCAAGTAAAACTTCCCAATCACCACTCCTCTCTCTCTGTTTAACCACTTCCAGTACCCAAAATTTTGACATGACAAATGACAGACACCAATCATCCAACTGTAAACATCAGAGGTACAAGGACAAGCCATACTGACATAATGTAAATGATTGACAGCTATGTGTTCAGTCATAGTAGGTCCACATTTTATCATACCAATGAGTGAAAAGATAGAAAGAGTTAGCCAATGACTCAGAGCGCCTCTGTCAGAACAAACAGAGACCAGATACTTTGTTGGCTACATTTACACATTCCTGGACATATCTGAAGGACTGCAACCCTTACCAATGGGGAAGATCATGAAAAAACAATTGAAATGGGGTAGGTTGTGCAATGACAGGTGACAATGACATCCTCAAGAATGGTATAGGGAAATGTGTTATTATAAGTAGTCAGATCTCAACCAATAACAAATGGAGACCCTACAGAGGCTTATACAAAGACAACACAACCTGAACCAGAATACCTCTCAAATGACCAGATTTCCCAGAATGTCCAGATTTTTGAATCACATTTTTGTTCTGTTCTTCATAAAATTTGTATTTTTCTAGCAAATCGCTGAGGATTGAAGTGACTAAATAATGACATGCATTTGTGTTTCAGACTTAATTTCCTTCAGTAAATGCCTACTAATGCAAAGCCTGTTATTCCAATAACTTTCTAAGTTTATAAGAATATTTACATTTTGCCCTTATTTTTGGGCCTTTGTCCCCCTATTATTTGTGGCTTTGTCCAGATTTCTTGTGCTAAGTGATTGAGAGATATGTACACAGCCCTTTCTGGAAAGTGTTTGGAGTTCAACCATGATGAGTTTCTTCTACCATAAAACATGTTGAAATGACATTAACACCTGTATTCCTCTTGCAGCATGAGGGTACAAAGAGGAAAACAGAAGAATGCTTTGTGACCATGAGCGATACCTCAGCCAACACCATTGTGAATCATATATCTGTGTATTATCAGAATAAAATGTATCACAATAGCTGTGTTTGCACAGGCTGACAATTATGCCAGTCATAGATGAGAATTGTTGTAGTGTGATACAATGATAGTCATATTTTGATGACAGGAGAATGAATCAGCAAATTTTGTTGGATAGTATTTGGAAGTCTTTGATGTGTTTATGAATGTATAGGTGAGTACAAGTAAGGTGAATTTTAGCTGTGGCTGTTGTACCTTCTTGTTGATAGAGTTTCTACCATCTGGTATAATGAAATCAGAGATTTTCCTGATCTAAGGTTTTATGTCATCCAAAAAAATAGAGTTTATTTTTTAGTTTAAATTTTAAATTTGAAGTGACACAATAAAAGGAAGGATCAAGTTGACACCTAGATACTTAAAGGATAAAACCCATTCTATAGAGTGGTTATTTAAGGATAGTGGAGTAGGGAGGACAGTAATTTGTTTCAGCTTTTTTGACATCCCCCCAAAAAAACTTTAGTCTTTTTAGCATTTAAGGAAAGGTGCTTTCATATTGACCACAAATGCAGTTTCTGGAAAGTGTTTTGGAGCTGTTATACTATTGCAGAACCATAGTTACATCATCGAACTCCCTTTGAAGATCCCCAAACTGGCACCCACTCATTTCCAATCATGTCTGCTAACAACCTACACACAGAGTAGTCGGGTATATATTACCATATCAAAGCTTTAAATAGGCAAATACCACAACATCGACACATAATGATCAAAGTAGCAAAACTATGAACGGCCACTTCAGCAAATTTTTTCCCAGGGAAAAAAAATGCTCAGCTGACAAAAAACAAAAAAATTTCAAACCCTACAAAAGTGGGGGCTTTGCCTCCCACACTCCCATACCCCCCCAAACTAAATATACTAACTCTAAGATTGTTCTACAGTGGAGAAAAGGGAAAATTCCCGATGACGGCCGAGCAATTTTTTTCCCTGGGAAAAAATTTGCTGAAGTGGCCATTAGTTGCTATGCTACTTCGATCATTATGTGTCAATGTTGTGGTATTCGCCTATTTAAAGCTTTGATTTGGTAATATAGACCTGAGTAGCCCTCCCTTTGCACTGCCCAAGTTATGGTTTAATAATATTGTATTATAAATGGTGGCTTACTGTATAGGACTATATCATCAGCATGAAAGATGATGTTGGCGACTTGAAGGTTGGTATTATCTATGAACTATAAGTTTGGTAGACAGTGAAATTCTAAATAGGTTAAATAGGTTAAGTGCAAGGATAAATTCTTAGGGCATAATTTTCTGGGATGGTGAAAATGACCTGTCATAAAGACTAAGCACTATATAAAAATATGATCAAAATATCAAATAATTTGTCATTACTGTCTATGAAATGCATTTAAAAACATTTAGTTACCAAAAAAGGAAAACATGAGGGTGTTTCTGTATGAATCAGTTCAAGCAGTAAAACTGTAACCGTTTGTATGCACATCAGAAAATGTTGATAAAATACAAGGAAACTAAGCTGACAGTAGCCTGACAAATTGATTTACACCTCAGCGTCTTTTCTGACCTGTGGCCAGTTTGTTTAACAACCTTTTACTTTTTCATATGTCTTTGAAGAAGTTATGTAGCCTTTTAGGGGCCTTGCTAGCCAAAAATAAATAAATAAATAAATAAACAAATAAATAAATAAATAAATAAAGCAGGTATTCTACCAAACAACACATCAAAATTAAAACTGAAACATATATAATGAAAAATCAACATTTTTTCGAGCCTTCATAAACCTTTAACGAAAAGTGACATGGTGTACATCTGATACAAAAGTGCTTCATGTCAGTATTTGACATTCTAGAACATGACAATCATTCTTTTGTTCATACTAAAGTGTTTTACAAAAAAATTTTAAGTTCAGACTGCTCTACATATGATTTGTTTTCAGACTTTTCTTACTTTAACCCTTTTCAAGTTAATAAAAATGAATGGTCTGCTCTGGGATTCATTACCAAAATCATTGAGCAGGATGCAAATACTATTATAATCAAATTCACTGTTCATTGATTTACTGTTGAAAACAAAGGAGAACTAACAAATAAAATAATCCCCGGGATTCAAGAAGCTTGGCGCAAGGACGGTTTTAGCCTTGCAACAAGCATCCTCACTACAGATGGTGCAGCAGTGCCATATGAATATGTATGAGGGCATGCCGCCGCACCCTCAACATGCACAGAATACTTGTGCGAGTGCAGGAGGCATATACAAGTGCTCTACAGAGGCGTAAACATGCCCCAACAGTTGCAAAACCTACTATGCCTACTAGTAGATCCCACATATAATAGTAAGTCAGTAATTCAGTGTCCGTGGATACCAAAATGTATGCTAAGCATACAAGAGTGTCCATGAACAGTGAAATAAAATTGAAGCAGTAAACACACAAGAACATAGTGGAATGCTGAGCCTTGTCCCTAGAACTTTCACAATTAGATTCCCTGTGTCCCTATTATACATTTGAATTGCTGCAATACTGAAGATGTAAGCAAAGTGCAGCGTGTTTGTGCGTCGCTGCCCTCCTCCGAGCATAGCTTACACATCAAATTCATTCAAATAGAGAAAAAGGAGCAGAATCAACGTAAATGCCAATAGTGTAGTGTTTAGAGCATCAGCCTAATGAACAGGCATTCACGGTTCCAGCCCAAACATAGCACATATCATTTTCCATGTGGAATGAATGTCGTTTTGCTGTAAAACCGACATAAGAGTATCGCATGAGATATTTAACTTAAATATCATTCAATCAAAGTGGCACTGTCATAATGAATAAGACACTAGTAAGCAGGTGTAAGCACAAATAAGCAGCAGTAAACATATATAAGTACCAGTAAGCAAGTCTGAGTGCGCTTGCACGGGTCTAAGCAGTGCCCAGCATAGGAAATGTATATAAGTAT